>NW_006922407.1:615309-616035 GCF_000298275.1 Orycteropus afer afer
CTGCTCTTCACAAACAGTTAACAGAGATCTAAATACAATAACACCATGATGCCTCGGAGACAACAGACCATCACAGTCCACACAAAGAAGCAGGACAAAGTGGCAGAAACAAGGCAGCTGGATACAGACCCAGAACACATCCCTGAGGAAGAAGCAGCATTGGAACTCTCTAATAAGGAATTCAAAAGAATTATCTTTACATATTTTCAAAGGATTGAGAGACACACCAAAGAATACACAGAAAAAACCTTAGAAGAATTTTGGAAGAAAATACAAGAACAAAATTACAAAATTAATGAAAAATTAGAAATGATTCTAAATCTACAGATAAAAATCCACAATATTAATACTAAAGTGTCAGAAATAGATAACACATTGGAAGGGCAAAGGAGTAGAAATGATGCAATAGAAGACAGAATTAATGAGATTGAAGATATTTCTTTGCAAAGGAATCAATCAGAAAAAAAATCAAATCAAAATGAAGGAAGCCTAAGGTTATTGTGGGATACCATTAAAAGGAATAAATTATGTGTCATTGGAATTCCAGAACAGGAAGAGAAAAACAAAACCACTGAGAAAACTGTCCAAGATTTGATGGAAGAGAAATTCCCTAATATGACGAAAGAGGAGGATATATCCATTCAGGAAGTCCAACGAACCCCAAACAGGATAGACCCCAAGAGAAAATCACCAAGACACATCATCATCAAACTCATCAAAACCAAA
>NW_006922407.1:620137-620611 GCF_000298275.1 Orycteropus afer afer
TATTGTATTGGTCTGTTATTGCAAAAGTTAAGGAAAAGTTTTATCTATAGAAGGAAATTTTCTTTGTTGGTTACCAGGGGTTGGTGGGGAGGGGATGGAATGCTGTTAGATAGATAGAGATAAGTATTGATTTGGGTGAAGAGAAGGGCAATGTACCAAATGTGAGTGACCAATTGAGAAAGACATAGAGACGTACATGGGAGATACAGACAACAAATATGAACCCTTTTGCACATACAGTACTTTGTTGTCAGTGAAGGGTAACATGGGTATATTGGTGGATAGATGGATGGACATGCTGAAATATTAGGTATGTCTATGAAATGGGGGAGTGTATCAAAGAACATATATAGTGTTGGCAGACAATGGTCCTATAAGTTTATGTGAATGATCAGAATTCCCAGGTGTATAGTAGAGCTGACAAGGAGCAAGGTTGTGGGCACTGCTTGGTCACAGCCAGCTACCCAGAGGGAC
>NW_006922407.1:621406-639796 GCF_000298275.1 Orycteropus afer afer
GTGGTCAATGTCATGAGACAAAGTATATGTGAACTGCTGTATGGAAAGTGAATTTGCTCTGTAAATCTTCACCCAAATCACAATGAAAAAAAAAATGTTTTAGTAGTTAAAAAAAAAAAAAGTCAAGGAAAGGTTTTCACACAAAAAGGAACATTCTTTGATGGTTACTAGGGGTGGAAGGGAAAAGGAGGGCAAACCATTAACTAGAGGGTAGAAACATACTACCCTGGGTGCAGGTGAAGGCAATATACAATAAAGACAAGATGAGCAATAAAACGATCAATGCAAAGGAAGACATTGGGAAACACAATCTTGCAATTACAGTAATAGTAATAATCTATGAATGCATAAATAGAGAGACATGCAAGCTGAACAGGTGTGAGATGGAGTATGAAACTACACCCACAAATATAGATGTAAGTTTGACAGATTTTCTTATTTATGTAATTACATATGCTGCAAATATAGGCATGAATACAATAAAGCATATATGGTGCAAAGCTATGAAAACTTATTGTTGTTAGGTGCTGTCAAGCTGTCTCTGACTTATAGTGACCCTATGTACAAGAGAATAAAACACTGCCTAGTCCTGCACCATCCTCATAATCCTTGCTATGCTTGAGCCCATCCTTACAGCCAAGTGTCAATCCATCTTGTTGAGGGTATTCCCCATTTTCACCAACTCTCCATTTTACCTAGCATGATACCTTCTCCAGTGAATAGTCCTTTCTGACAAAATGACCAAAGTAGGTGAGGTGAAGTCTGGCCATTTTCACTTCAAAGGAGCATTCCAGCTGTACTTCTCCCAGGACAGATTTGTTCATTCTTCCGGCAGTCTATGCTATCTTCAGCATTCTTCACTAACACCACAACTCAAAGTCATCAACTCTCCTTTGGTTTTACTTATTCATTGTCCAGCTTTCACATGCATGGGGTGATTGAAAATACCATGGCTTGGGTTAGGTGCATCTTAGTCTTTGAAATGACATCTTTGCTCTTCAACACTTTTGCAGCAGATTTGAGGTCATTTACTGCAGATTTGTCCAGTGCAAATGATGTCTGATTTCTTGATTGCTGCTTCCATTAGTGTTGACTATGGATCCAAGTAAAATGAAATCCTTGACAACTTCAATCTTTTCTCCATTTATCATAATGCTGCTTATTGCTCCAGTTTTGAGGATCTGAACCACCAGCCTTCTGGTTAGCAGTCAAGTGCCTGAGGTTGACTGTGGTCTGGCAGGTACAGAATATTGTAATCTATTCCCAAGGTTGTTAATGAGCCTTTCTCTGATCCTAATGCCGCATTCTTCTTCATATAGTCCAGCTTCTCAGATTATTTGCTCAGCATACAGATTAAATAAGTATGGTGAAAGGATACAACCCTGATGCACTCCCTTCCTGATTAAATCATGCAGTACCCCCTTATTCTGTTTGAACAACAGTCTCCTGGTCTATGTACAGGTTCATCATGAGCACAATTAAGTGTTCTGGAATTCCCATTCTTCTCAATGTTATCCATAATTTGTTATGATCCACTCAATCTAATGCTTTTGCATAGTCAACAAAACACAAGTAAACATCTTTTCTGGTATTCTTTGCTTTCAGCCAAGATCCATCTGACATCAGCAATGATATCCCTCATTCCATGCCCTCTTCTGAATCCTGCTTGCATTTCTGGAAGTTCTCTGTCAATATATGGTTGCAATCATTTTTTAATTATCTTTGGCGAAATATTACTTGTGTATCATATTATGATATTATTATTAATGATATCATTATTAGTGATATTGTTTGATAATTTCCACATTCTATTGGATGGCCATATGAAAACTTCCTAGCTGTAACCAAAAACTTTGAGGGAATGAGTCGCTGTGCCTGAGGGCTCAGGACCATAGTCTCGGGGACCTCAAGGTCAATTGGCATTCCATAGTCCACAAAGACAATGTTCTACATCCTACTTTGGTGAATAGCGATTGGGGTCTTAAAAGCTGTGAGCAATCTAAGGTGCAAGTATTGGTCTCTCCCTACCCAAAGTAAAGAACAATGAAAAAAAAATCAAAGAGACAGAGAAACAATTAGTCCAAGAGACTAACGTACTGTTTGAACCCTAGTCTCTACAACTCTGAGATCAGAAGAAATAGATGGTGTAGGCTACCACTACTGACAACTCTGAAAGGGATCACAACAGGAGATCCTGCTTAGAGTGGGAGAAAAATGTGGAACAAAACTCAAAATAAAATTAAAAAAAAATAATAAAAGGTCTGGCTTACTGGTTTGATAGCTGGAAGAATCCTCCAGATTATGGCACTCAGACACCCTTTAAGCCTGGAACTGACCTCACCAGAGCTGCTCAACATTCAGCCAAACAATAGAGGGGACCATAAGGTAAAAAATAACATCATATTAAATAACAATCAACCTTTTAAAAAAATTCTTAACAATTTTTCATGACGAAGTATTGGTAATGAAATGTCTTCTATATCAAAATTAAGTTTGCTTTCAGCGTGTTTGAGTATTAAATTGAGAATTTCCTATTAAAAAGCCATTTTGAATCTTCAATTTCATATTTATACAATGTTAAGAGTGTGTTTATCACAATACTTTTTTTCACAGTGAGTCAATCCTGCAGTGAATTCTACTATATTTTAAAATACAGTTAAATAAATAAGATATAAAAATTGTATTTTTATCTTTTTCCATATTGACATGTTTTGTGACAGTGATTAAAATTGAACATCATTGTCATTTTAGACTTAATTATTAATAAATCTGTAGAAAGAGAGGAAGATGTCCAAATTCACAGAATGAAGATAGCTACTCTGCTGGACAATGAGGAAGAGAGCATTTTTGTATAGTTTGAGCAGGAACTGAAAGTTAACAAAATCATAAATAATTGGCTGAAAGACAACCAAAAAAAAAAAAAAAAAAACCCACTACCATCAAGTTGATTCCGACTGATAGCGACTACCGTTGGGTTTCCAAGGTGGTAAATCTGTATGGAATTAGATTGCCGGGTCTTGCTTCTGCAGAGTGGCTCGTGGGTTTGAACCGCCAGCCTTCTTGTTAGCAGTCAAGTGCCTTAGGCACTGAACTACCAGAATTCTTTGAAAGACAACCAGAGGAGTCAAATGTGGGTTATCTAAATTGGGATTTAGCAGAGCTCTGCTGGTGTAATGCCTAAGGCATTTGACTACTGACCAGAAGGCTGGTGGTTCAAAACCACCTGCCACTCCTTGCAAGGAAGACGGGGCAATCTACTTTCATAGAGATACTGCCTTGGAAACCCAAGGAGAGGGGGTCAGTATGAATTAGAACTGACTCCACGGTTTGTTTTTTTTGTTTGTTTGTTTTAGATGGATAACATATAGGTGTGATTATATGATTGGTTAAGGGAACATAACTCCAAGCATATATGCTCTTCGGTTGATTACAGGATGGTTACAGGGCAATGGCAGAATAGATTTTTCAGAAACCTATTAAAAAATTGTTTTCTCAAGCATGTCTGTTTCTCGTAGTGTGTTGTAAAGAGTTACCGATAATACTGTGCATCAAGACCCTTGGGTATAAGCTATCATATCTTGCATTTGTTTGACCAGAATGGAAAGACCCTTTGGGAATAGATTACAATAACCTGTACCTGCCAGACTGCAGAGAAAGACAAAAAAAAAAAAAAAAAGTCTTCTTTAGGGTATATGGTAAGCATCAAGGTTAGAGGAACTGCTGTGAGCACAGCCAAATTCCACATGAATTATTCTGGTAGCAGAGTGCCTAAGGTGACTTGACTGCTAACCAGAAGGCTGGGGGTTCAAACCCACCAGCCTCTCCTCAGAAGGAAGGTTGAGCAATCTTCCAGATACCGCCTGGGAAACCCAAGGTCACTACGAATCAGGGTCGACTTCACAGCACATTAACAACATCCAGACTTTTAAATGTAGTTAACGCTCCACTTTCAGACTGCTTTATTTACACACAGCAAATGCCTCTGATTTTAAGCTCTCATATGCAAATATGATGGCTCTGGACTCCAGAGTAAATACTAACCTTACTGCTTCGCACAGATGGTCTTCCTTGTTCCATCTGATCGTCTAGCCTCATTTATTGCCACTCCTTAGACACAAACCATATCTCAGCTGCCAAGAGCTGCGTACAACTGCTCCAAGGTATCAAGTCGTCTCTTGTCTCAGCACATGGTGATCCCTCTCTTTGGAATGCTATTCTCCAGCGTATGCCTTTCTAACTCCGACTTGTCCTTCAAGTCTCAACTCCCGTCTCCTCCGTGATAAGCCTTCTCTGATTACAACAGGCTCGGTAGAGACCCTTTCTGGATGCTCCACCAGGTCCTCTTTCCCAGACTTTCTCACCATACGATACGTTTACAACTGACAGAGTTGTAATTCAGGCACACAGAAGCCTGCAGGCGAGAAGGCAAGCAACGAATCGTACTTGTTGATTGCATGCACCAGAAATGGGTGAAGAGATATGAACGAATTAAGACTCTAAACTGAAATTTTATTGGGGTGGACGGAAAGTACGGGGACATAAGACCATGGAGAAGTATATCACTGTTAAGGTTTTTAAGGAGGCTTCACTAAGCCTGCCCGCCAAATTCACTGCCCACCCGCCGACCAGAAGGAAGGCCAGCCTTCCTTTACAGTTCCTCCACCCACCTTTCAGGAGCAGTCTGTGACGTCACTCTACTGCGTCCTGCATGTTCAATCTACAATGGACCTCAGCAAGCGGTGATTTCCGGCCTTCAGAAAGACAGGCTTGGGGGAATGACGTCACAGGAAGGACAAGCGCGTGCCGGAAGCAGCCGCCAGGCGTGCGCACGGAAGTCTCGGGGGGCGGGGGAGGAGGAAGAGATGGGGGGGTGGCGGCGGCTCGCGATGAGAAGCGGGTGCGCGTGAGCGAGCCAGGGGGAGTGGAAGGCTGGAGGGAGTGGAGAGCGAGCCGCAGGGGCGGAGGGAGGGGGGCGCGAGCGCGGCGGGCAGCAGCAGCGGCGGCGGGAGAGCAGCGGGGCCCACGGCGGCGGCTGAGGCAGTAGCGGCGGAGGCGGAGGAAGAGAAGATGGCGGACGGTGACAGCGGCAGCGAGAGAGGCGGCAGTGGTGGGGGCAGCGGGCCCGGCGGCTGTGGTTTTCAGCCCGCGTCCCGCGGCGGCGGCGGCGGCGGCGAGCAGGAAACACATGAGCTGGCCTCCAAGCGCCTTGACATACAGAACAAGCGCTTTTATCTAGACGTGAAGCAGAATGCCAAAGGCCGCTTCCTCAAGATTGCCGAGGTGGGCGCTGGAGGCTCGAAAAGCCGTCTCACTTTATCCATGGCTGTTGCTGCCGAGTTCCGCGACTACCTGGGGGACTTCATCGAACACTACGCGCAGCTAGGGCCTAGCAGCCCCGAGCAGATCGCGGCAGCGGCCAGCGCCGAGGATGGCGGCGGGCCCCGGCGGGCGCTCAAGAGCGAATTCCTGGTGCGGGAGAATCGCAAGTACTATCTGGACCTCAAGGAGAACCAGCGTGGCCGCTTCCTGCGTATCCGTCAGACCATCAACCGCCTCGGGGGCAGCGGCGGGTTCGGCGGGGGTCCCGGGCCAGGCGGCCTACAAAGCGGTCAGACCATCGCCCTCCCCGCTCAGGGCCTTATCGAGTTCCGCGATGCGCTGGCCAAGCTCATTGACGACTACGGAGGCGAGGAGGAGGAGCTGGCCGGGGGCCCTGGAGGCGGCGGTGGCGGGGGACCGGGAGGGGGCCTATACGGGGAGCTCCCGGAAGGCACCTCCATTACTGTGGACTCCAAGCGCTTCTTCTTCGACGTGGGCTGCAACAAGTACGGGGTGTTTCTGCGAGTAAGTGAGGTAAAGCCGTCCTACCGCAATGCCATCACTGTCCCCTTCAAGGCCTGGGGCAAGTTTGGCGGCGCCTTTTGCCGGTATGCGGATGAGATGAAGGAAATCCAGGAGCGACAGAGGGATAAGCTTTATGAAAGACGTGGTGGGGGTGGCGGCGGTGGAGATGAGTCTGAGGGCGAGGAGGTGGATGAGGACTGAAACAGGCAGCTTTCCCTACAGGCCTCCCTCACCACACCAGTATTCCCTTGTCTAGAGAGCTCTTTTTCCTGCTCCACTCCTAATGAGATAGTGGAAGAGGAGCATGGGAGGCCCCAAAGGGAGAAAATAAAATAATATAGCTAATTAAGAGAAATAACCATGAGAGAACAAAGAAAACAGTAAAGTTCCCAGGGACTGACAGCAACCTTCAGACGAGGACACCACCAATCTCTTCACCTTAACAAAATAGTCTCAGCTTCTGTTTTTTCCCCAAAACCCACCAGGGATAATCCTGGAGGGTAGGTCCGCACACATCATGGGCCAGCAAACATTGGAGTTCCCCATACCGAGTCGAATATGTGTGGTACCTGGGTAATCTGGTCAAAAAAACCTGTTCAGACCTTAATTGTTAGTGTCTATCTCTTCCATTGAAATCAGCATTTTTGATCTAGCTCTTCATGGCATTATTGAGAAAAAAGAAACCTTTGCAATTACCCAGTTCTGAGAGTACAGGTTTTATTAAAAGGAACACAACTTTAATCATGGGCAGGGCAAAATAGTTTAACATTGGTGGATGCAAAAACAAATTGGATTCATTTTTTCAAAAAATGGTTTTGGATGGAACTTGGACCAAAGCCCATGTCTTTTCTTTGCAGAATTGTTTTCCAGATGCAAATGAATTCAGATACCAATGCCTGAACTAAAGTAGTTCAAAAGTTAACGAAACATTTTGAAGATAAAAACATTGGAGGTTGCTGAGATAGGCACAAGAAAAAATCCAGGCACAGAGCACAAGAAAAACAATGGATTGGTTGCTGCTCAATAAAGTTCTTCCCCTGATCTCCAAATAATGGTCATTATGAAGAAATGGCTTGGGTATGAATGAGAGCCAGATCCCTATGGAGCCAGTGAATTACAATTTGGCTTTTTCAGCCTCTGGTTGGCTGGATTTTAAACAGTAAGACTTGTAGATGTCTATGAAGGTAACAGTGTGGCTAGAAGCCTGAGCTTTAATAGAATATATGGCCTAAAAAGGAGTTGGAAATAACCAAAACTGAAGTCTTCATTTTATCTTCAGTTTAATCTGTGGATTTGTTCAAATACTAAAGAGCCTCAGGTCCAGTATTCCAACATCATTTACTCTTAAAATTTTTAAGAACTTGATCCATTGTATCAGTACCTCACAAAGTTGGCAAATGATGGGTGGATGATTCAAAGCAACGCATCTGATGGAAGCTGAAATCCATCACTAAATGGAGCTAACATGAACATGAATATGTTGACTCTACTCCTGGAAGCATTTTTATACCATCTTGGAATTTAAATAAACGCGTTTGCCAGTTTATCCAGCTGTCATTCAAGAATAAAAGTTGGGGTTTTCAAGGATCACCACCTCTATATTTTAAATGGATTCTCAGTAGAGATGATTTATACTAATCAAGTTAATCCCACCCCCATCAAAAGAGATTTCCTAGAAATACATACCTAGGTAACTGAACTGAATGGGATCTAATGTTCTTTCCAAAATTTTCAGGTATTACTACTTGTGCGACACCTTCTCACCCAGGAGGCAAGTAACCACACCTCCTTAATCTTTTTTTAACTGCATGCCTGCCCTTTATTTGAGCTGCCTTTTTAATTTATTGCATACTCTTATTATGTTATTTTACTAGTATTTGATCTATACAATCTTTGTATTTATTGGGAAATAAATAATATACAAAAAGGCCATTTTAGTGCAGTTGTGGCTGAGGGAACTAATAGTGTATATAAAATTAGGCTTTTTAAAAAATTAGACTATGATCCAGAATATTGTCAATTTTAGATTTAAAAAAAAAGCCACAACTGTTGGTGCCCTTTTCAGACTTTCTCTACTCATTGTCCAAAATAAACTTTTTAAACATTTTTTTAAGCTTTTTAAAAAAAAAAAAAAAAAAAAAAAAATTTCTCCGTTGCAAAGAAGGTTTCCTAAATTGTTTGGGAGCAATAGTATTTTTGATGTTTTAATTATATCCGTATACTTGTACTGTATTTTGTACTACAAGGCAGCTGTTTTCAATAATGTCCTGCTGTATTTACCTGTTTTGTTTTGAGTGTTTATTTCTTTGCTGCGGAGAACAAATCCCTATATATAGTTTTAAAAAGAACTGCAAAACTAGCATTAGGTTTGTAGAATTATGTCAAAAATTTGAGGCAGCAATGAAAATTAAGGTTGCAGCTGTTAGTTGATTGCTGTAACTTTCTCATTTTCAAACCATGTACAATTCCTGTATGACCTCTTGTTTTCTTGCTTCAGTGGTGGTGCTGTTGCTCAGCTGCAGTGAACCAGTTAACTTTGCAAAGGTGAAGTACCTCTCCTTTTCAAGGAGTTGGTTTATTCTGTTTTCTTATTGTTTGGCTGAATTGCAGTAACTAGCCTTGCCTTTTCTATTCAGTAGAAATTACAGGGTCTTCACAATCCTTTCAACAGTGGCTACTAAGCTATAATTAGCTGAATTGAAAGAATGTGGAAGTGGTCTGAGACATATAGAGTATATGCCAAGAACACTCCCATATATGGCATCAGCTTAGGTTACCAGAGAAATTTTCTTAGTCATTAGACCATATAGCAGTAGTATATCATATGTAAATTTTTAGATATCAATTTGATAATCCTCCAAAAAAAGGAGCAAAGAATGCATAAGCTATGTGTTGGAAAAAGTAATTTATATTAAAATTTTGACCTGCCTATGTAGGATTAAGTGGTAAATGTCATAGTGGTGGATTTTTAAGTCTTAACCAATCTTGAATATTTAGTTTCTCCTGCAGTACATGTCCTCTCTTCCCACTGCAGGAAGATTGCAGAGGATGTGGGTTAATTGTAGCATTTTACTGACCCTCATTACAATCACTAGGGACAATAGAAATCTGCAAAGTACTGAGACTAAATTTGGGAAAAGCATAGTGTAGTTTGTTAAACTGGGTGGTATTAACAGGCCATGCTTCAGAATTCATTCATAAATATTTTATTAAAAGTAAAAGGTCTTTGTTAAGTCCAAATAATGGTATAGAACAGACTATGGAAAACAATCTTATTGGTTTGTTTCTTAACTTTGGCAAACGTCCCAGCTAATCACATGTTCAGAATAGTCATATTCCTAAAAAGGTGGAACCAAAATTTCAAATAATTGGTGGAAGATTTGTTTCTCAAACTACCACAGTTACAGAAGCAAGAGGTCACATTTTAACAACAGAAGCAAAAGAGCAGAAATTTGTAAAGAGATCCTAATACTCCTTTCTGGTTTCTATTGTCCCTAATTATCCTTCAGCAAGTGGAACTGTGGCAGTTCTGGTCAACAAACCTCAGTGCATCTGCTGCACAAAACAAAATGTAAATCTGTATACAGCACCAAAAATCAAAGTGAAAACCAAACTAAAAACCAGACACCCTATGTAAATAATTGAGGCATGTAGATGGTATAAATGACTGTAGCTGTAATATACACATGGCTACTTGTCAAGTCACTTTCCATAATTTACTGCAAAATGATTGAGAGGCTGTAGGTGCAGGCAGCCATTAACCTGCTTACCTTGTTAACTCTGTATCAATTTGCTATAAATTACAGGTCTTTTTAAGAGATTCAGGCTTCTGTTCTCTCAAAATGTTAAAACAAGTATCCTGTCTTATCTGAAAATGCAGGGTTATGGGCAAAGGAGGCTGGTTATAAAAAGCCCTCATATTGAGTGGTCTGTAAATGGCTGCACATTTCAGGCACTATAATTGCTAAGGACATTTCCTGTCTTTACAGAGGTGTAGAATGTAATCTACACAAGGTATTCAAAGGTGACTATTTTCATCTACCTTGCTCTTGAGGTAGATGAAATTAAGGAGAAGCTTGAGTGTGTAAGTCATACACATAAGTATTCTTCACTGTAAATTTTGTTTCATTTCTAACCCAATTATGGTACTTTGTCCAATGCACAACTGATCTCTCAGTAGATATTCATTTGAAAATAGTGTGGCCTTGATCAGTGAGAAAGGGGGAAAGTGACTTTTTTGCTTATGTAAAAATGACTCATTTGCTGAGAGTCATAATTCTGCAGCACTCTTAGTATCTAATGTATGTGTGGTAAGTCTCCTTTATAATTGGGGAACGTTAATGCTTTTGACCCTGTAAGTATTAATTCAGTTGAGGTGTCTTCTATTTTTAGGATGTATCACAACTGTTCTGATGTATAACAGTTGACTGCTTTGATGTCCAATCTCAGGTTTTAGAATATAGTGGATTTAAAATCCCACTGTTAATTCTTAAAACAATTTTAATTTAGTAAACTCTAAAAGTCCCATGCTTAAGGCCTGTTCAGAGAGCAGAGCCTTTATCTTTTTGCTCCTTTTTCAGTTTGTACTGCACTTGAAAATGTGTCAAGTGATTTTACATTGTATATTTCCATTTTAACCCTGGTATGTTTCTCAAAGATAAAGCACTTTTTGATCATAAAATACATGGAATCTTTGTGTGACGTGGCTCATGGTTTCTCAGGCTCCTCTAGATAATCTGTTTCTTAATATTGTTCTAACTTCATGTAAAAAGAATGGAAATCTTTGCTAATGTTAGAAAGTTTGTATTATTGATCCAGAATGCATTTTGCTAGCTTCCAATGGATGGGAGAGTAAACAATGCTGCATTCAGAATCCAATAAATTACTTTCCCTTGAGCCTTAAGGTAACTTTTTTTTTTTTTTTTTTACAGCCCTGGAAACCCAATGGGGGTTGCAGTGAGTCACAATCAACTCGATGGCAGTGAGTTTTTTTTTTTTTTTTTTTTTTTGGTCAACAACAGCACTGAAGTTGTAGTAAAGTAATGAGATTATCTGTTTTCAGGGTTGGTTTTAGAGTACTGTAAATCAATAGCTGTCTTCCTAAAGAGTTACTTATTACTATTGAATAAACTGGACAATGGGTATGTGGGGGGTGGGGGGAGATAGTTTGTAGAAAACAAAAAAAAACCACATATACCTTAAAAAAAGGCAAAAAAAAAAAAAAAGTGTTATGTTATATGCCCTATTTGAAAATCCAGATATAAGCTGGAAATGGCAAATTACAACATCGTTTCCATTGTTTTTAATCTAGAAAGATAAAGTCACTGATTTTCAAGTATTAGTCCCCAGAAGTTTCAAGACTTTTGAATGGTTATATTAATATATCAGACTTCACTATTTAGTTAATGTTAGCTTTCCCAGATTTCAGGGACCCTCGTGGTGCAATGGTTAAAGCATTTGCTTAAACTTAAAGGTTGGTGGTTTGAAGCCACCAGTTGCTCCACAGGAGAAAGATGTGACAGTCTGCTTCTGTAAATGATTTATAGCCTTGGAAACCCTATGAGACAGTTCTTCTCTGTCCTGTAGGGTCACTATGAGTCAGAATAGACTTGATGGCAGTAGGTTTGCTTCCTCCTCTTCCCCAACCTTCAGGCTTGAAACCTAGTTTCTTTGTCCATGAATCTTAACATACTTCAGCAAATGTGGTTTAATTGTCAGTACAGAAAATTAAATTTGGAAAATGAAAGACTTTTTACCCAAGGATTCTGAAATGAGATCTGGACCCTGATCCAGGAAGGACCTTTTTGAATGTATTTTATATTTCCTAATGAGATAAGGAATGTGCATCAATGTTCTCACCTTTATCCACAATCTGTTATTTTCATTTGAAACTAATTCATGCCTCTTGAATTAGACACTCCAACTGGGATAGATAAATCTGGGTTAAAATAATGGCATCTGCTCAGTACGACTTCTAATAAAGGGAAGACAGAGCAGTGAAATGGAGGAATCTAAAACATTCTCCATTTTTTTCCATAGGTGCTCTAACAAGCAATTTGATGAAGAAGTATGACTGTTTTTAGCGAACATGATAACTTGGGTCTAGGAGCAAATTTCATTTTTCCTGTTACAGCTAATGTTCATTGACATGGATAAGAAACGACTGATTATATCTTTGTAGAGTGGTGAAATGTGGACCCAGAATATTGGAAAGAAAGTAATAGACCTATTCAGTTCATTCTCCACTAGCATATCCCAGAAGGCATGAGTTGGCCCCCTTTTTTTCCCTACTTTCAATAATCTTCAAAGACTAACTTGAGAAAATTAATTTAGACTCATTTCTTAATGGGAAACTATTTTGTCCCTAGTTTTACCATGTTAAAAGATTAGGCTGGCTAGAAAAATCATCGTAGTTTTGGCAAGTGGTTTGTTTGTTCCCTTTGTAAGTCTCTTTCAGAAATGTAACTGCAGAGAAAGTCCCTGTAAAAGTGAAAACTACGATTATATCATTAAGCACATTTGTGTTCTAAGAATTTGGGGGTTTTACTTTGAATTGATAGTGTATTGGATGTAAATCTTGTTCTCCCAGCCACATTATCACCCCTGTGTACAAAAGCTTTCTGAATTTCTAGGAGTGAATAGACTGAACAAAAAGTGTAGAAACTGACTGTAAGTTAGTATAGGGTATGTTACAGTAGGAGGCAAGTATATTTGGGTTATTTTAAGGTTTACTTAGTTTAATAATAACTAAGATTATCAGTGTGTCTGGACATTTTTCCCCTCAAGTTCCAGGAAAATTACAGTAGTAGGAATTTATTCTTCCTTTTGGACCTTGCGCAGATGTTTTTCTAAGATTCTGTAGGAACTTATCTGCTAGTGGCTTCCTTAGAATAAATTCTTCACTCCAAAGCTGGAACATGTTCTGCCAGTATAGAATCTATTAGAAGTAATTTGAACTAAAACCAAATCTTGATAGCAGGAGACAGCTTCCGGATCTCAGAGTTTAGGTTGAAAATAACTTTATGGGGGTTTGGTTTGTTTTTTGTCTTCAATCTGTGTGTAAATATCCACATGCTTGTGCATTGTTTTAAAAAAAAAAAGTATTCATATGTATGAATTTGTAGAACTTGTTTCTGCTTCAAGAGAAGCAATACCTATAATTTTATAAGGTCTCCTCCACCAGGAACCCTATAAATGTTTGTAAATAGAACACTAAAGTTTGTAGTGATATGATCAATTTAGGAATATCTGCTGAGAGACCAAAAAGTTCATTTTTTAAGTACCTTGGTTAAAGAGTAAAGATTGTTCCTCCTATTTTTTAAAAGAAGAATGCACTTTAACAGAGCTGCGTGGTCAATTCAAACAAATATGTAAGTGCAGTACCTATTCAGAAATAATTTCCTGGAAACAGTTCAAAAGCAGAGTCTGGCCGGTCTGTTTATCTCACTGCCTGTAGGTTGAAGCTCACATACTGATCAATTCTAAGATAAATAGGGCTGCTTCAAAAGAGCAATGTGAATACAGCCAGAAGCTTCAGATAGGTCTGTAAAATGGCAGGTCCCATATATACCACTAACTAGAAAAACTGACAGAAAAAGTCATAAAAAAGTTTAAGAATTCTTCCTGCTGGTGTGCACTCCTTATAATAGACTTTTGCAAATGGAATTTTACAGTCTATATTTAAAAAAATTGTATGTTTGTAACAAATAAAGTATGCAGAAAAGTGAATGAGAATGTTGTGCTTATGTCTCTAATTTTAGGAGTTACATGGACATGGGGTGGGTATTACACACCATCTGTGGCTCAGAAGGGTGAGGAACTGGGTGAGTATTAGGATACGAACATCATTGCACATTTTATCTGAACAACAGCCATTTGTAGAACCTCTTGGTTCCTATAACCCATTTCTAGTAAGTGATCTCTGCAGTAATTCAAAGCTGCAAATTAGTTTCATGCTTTCAAAATCCCAGAGAGGCCACTTACTGCTTTCCCTGTTTCTTTTCCTAATCTACTGGTATTTAGTACCTATCCTTTTCAGTAGTTCTAAAGAAACTGTTGCAGATGTTCCCTCATAAAGTTTATTAACTAACTGGCCAGTGGTTCTCAAAATTTTGGGGCTCAAGACCTTTTTATACTCTTGTACTGAAGGCCCCAAAGAGCTTCATCTTTCTGGGCTTAACTGACACTTATTTTAGAAATTAAAGCATTTTTAAAATACAAAAGTAACACAAGCACACATTCTGTTAGCTGGCAGCAGTGACATTATCACATGTCATTTGGCCTTTAGAAAATTCCACAGTAATTCATGAGAAAATGAAAACAAAAAAAGCAAATTAACCTCTTGGACTCCCCTGAAAGGATTTTGGGGCCCCTACGGGTTTCTGGAGGAGCTCTGGTAGCATAGTGCCTAAAGCACTTGACTGCTAACCAGAAGGCTGGCAGTTCAAACCCACCAGCCACTCCTCAGAAGGAAGGTTGGGCAATCCTACTTCTGTAGTGATACTGCCTTGGAAACCCAAGGAGGGGTCGCTATGAGTCGGGGCTGACTCGATGGCGCATAACAACAACAACAACGGGTTTCTGGACCATCTTTTTTGAAGACCAATGAAATATGCTTGTCTGTAAATTATGCCATTCTGAAAAAGAATAGAAGGTGATACAGCTTAATAATCCTTTAATTTTCCACCATGTTTTCTTTATATTAGATGATTTTGCCATCATGAAATAACTACATACATGAAATACATACTTTTTCTGTGATTGTTAGTCTCTGGCAGTGCTTCTCAACAATTGGGAACTTTGAATACCAATGTCCAGGCTTCACCCCAACCAATTGAAACAAACTCAGGATGGGGCCTAGACAAAGATTTTGTCTAGTTCCCCCAGCTGCTTTCAATGTGTAGTCAGGACCTGAGAGAGATGGTATAAAGAAGGGTAAAGGATTGGTTGGGCACATGTGTTGGAGGAAAAAAGTATAGCAGAATCTTCCTTGAATGTACTGCTTTCACCTTGTAACTTCTGTGACTACCCCCACCACTACTTAAACCAACCTAGAAGAAATTAATCAAGGAAAGATTAAAATGGACCCATTGAGCTTTATGTCAGTAATCTCACTAGACTGGAATTTAGGAAATTGAAGGTTTTTCCTGGCATAGAGAACCCTTTAGTGTGCATGGGAATCACCTAGAGGACTTGTTAACACATTGATTCCTGAGTCCCACCCCATAGTGTCTGAGGTGGAGCCTGAGGCTGGCGGTTCAAACCCACCAGCCACTCCTCGGAAGGAAGGTTGGGCAATCCTACTTCCGTAGTGATAACTACCTCGGAAACCCAAGGAGGGGTCGCTATGAGTCGGGGCCGACTAGATGGCACATAACAACAACAACAAGAAGTTCCTAGTTGATGGTGATTTTGCTTTTCCGGGAATCACACTTTGAGAACTACTCAGAAATCACTAAAGTTCTAGAAAAAAATAGCTAGCTTAGTTCTTGCCACCTGACAGTCTTCTCTCAGGAAACATATCCCTGCTGAGGCTCAGGGTGCTTTGCCAGAAACTCTGTAGGTGGTTTGAATTTTTTAGCATGATATGAAGCTTGTTACTACATAAGTTTAATAAAGAGATGCAGCTAGGATATAGTCTGAAGAGCCATGTTAGGGCAATGCCTCAAGAAGTAAGGGTTAACAGTTTACACAGGGAGACGGCTCAAGGGGTGGGAGTGTATGGGAGGAGAGGAAGTAGGAAGAGAGCCATTAACATTGTGGGTAGGTGAAGTCAATATGAAACAAAATGTGTATGAACTGTTATATGGAAAATAAATTTGCTGTGTAAACCTACACAAACCAAAATAAAAATTATAAAAGTAAGGGACACAACTTTGTAGTTTTGATATTTAGATGTTGTGAGCTAGGTTCTGTCTCTGTCTGTCATAAACTAATAGAGTGAGAAAGGGCAAGAATCGTAACATAAAAATTCTTAAGGTCCTAGGAGTGTTTAGGAGCTCTGGTAGTGTAGTGCCTAAGGCACTTGACTGGTAACCAGAAGGATGGTGATTCAAACCAACCACTCCTGGGAAAAAAGGTTGGGCAATCTCCTTCCCACCTGATAATTGCCTCAGAAACCCAGGGTGGGGTCACTATGAGTCCACAACAACAACAACAGGATGAGAGCCACCTACTGGTCATTACCAAAATCTTTTAAATTTTTTTTTTTTTTCAATTGTGATTTGGGTGAAGGTTTACAGAGCAAATTCACTTTCCATACAGTGGTTCACATATACTTTGTCTCATGTCATTGACCACAATTTACCACAATGTAACAGCTCCCTTCCCACTTCCTCCCCATAGTTACCTCTGCCCTGTGTCCATCCCTCCATGCACTCCTGCCCCCTGAGCTGTCTCCCTGTGCATAAGCAACCCTTCTTTCTCCCATGATTGTTCTCTCCAAGGAGTGTATCTACTTGAGGTAAATGTTCATTCAACTCATATGCCTGACTTTTGTTTGGCTGGAAACCACAGGTGTGGGTTCAATTCCAGGTCTGAAGGGCAGTTTGGGGCCATAGTCTCAGTGGTTTGAAAAGGCTCTATCGGACCAGCAAACCTGGTCCTGCCCCCCGTTTTTTTTCCTCCAAACGATTTTGAGTTTTGTTCCACATTGTTCACCCTGTCTATCAAGGATCTCCTACATAGATACCCTTCCAAGTGGATGACAGTGGTAGCCAGGCACTATATAGTTCTTCTGGTCTCATAGTTGTATAGGCTGCAGATCAGATGGTGTACCAGGCACTAGGACTAATTGTTTTCAAGAATTTTGGTTTCCTTCATTCTTCTTTGCTCTTGATGAGGAGAGACCCATTGTTGCATCTAGATTGCAGCTTGTTAGCTTTTAAGATCCCAGTCTCTACTCGCCAAAGTAGGAGGTGGAACAATATTTTGTATAGTATGTTATGCCAATTGAGCTTGATGTCCCCTGCAACTATGGTCCCAAGCCCGCAGGTTCAACTACTCAGTCCCTCTGGGTAGCTGGCTGTGACCAAGCAGTGACCACAACCTTGCCCCTTGTCAGCTCTATATACACCTAGGAATTCTAATCATTCACATAAACTTATAGGACCATTGTCTACCAACCCTATATATGTTCTTGGATACACTCCCCATTTCATAGACATACCTAATCGTTCAGCCTGTCCACCCATCTATACACCCATATTAGCCTTCACTGACAATGCAGTGCTGTATGTACAAAAGGGTTCATATTTGTTTTCTGTATTTCCCATGTACTTCTCTATGTCTTTCTCATCCTCAATGCTGCCATATTGGTCACTCACATTTGGTACATTGCATTTCTCTTCACCCAAATCAACTTTATCTATCTAACAGCACTCCCTCCCCTTGCCTCCCACCCCTGGTAACCAACAAAGAAAATTTTCTCCTATAGATAAACATTTCCTTAACTTTTACAATAATGGACTAATACAATATTTGTCCTTCTGTGATTGACTTATTTCACTCAGCATAATGTCCTTCAAGTTCATCCACATTATGTGGTGTTTTGCAGATTCTACATTATTCTTTAGCGTTGCATCGTATTCCACTGTGTGTATGTACCATAGTTTGGTTATCCTATCCTCAGTTGATGGACTCCTAGGTTGTTTTCATCTTTTGGCTATTATAAATAGTGCTGCGATGAACATGTGTGTGCATATATATATCTGTTCTTGTCATGGCTCTCACTGCCTTAAGGTATATACCTAGTAATGGAATGGCTAGGTCAAATGCTATTTCTAATACCAACTTTTGAAGGAATCGCCACACTGCTCTCCACAATGGTTGTACCATTTCACAGTCCCACCAGTAGTGTATGAGAGTTCTAATCTCTCCACAACCTGGCCAGCATTTGCTATTTTCTGTCTTGTTGGACTTTGCTACTAGTGATGGAGCAAGATGGCATCTCATTGTTGTTTTGATTTGCATCTCTCTAATAGCTAATGATCATGAGCATTTCTTCATATCTTTGTTGGCCACTTGAATATCCTCCTTGGTGAAGTGTGTCTATTCATGTCTTGTACCCATTTTTTAATTGGATTGTCTTTTTGTTATTGAGGTGTTGGAGTTTTCTATAAATTCTACAAATAAGTCCCTTGTCAGATACGTTATTACCAAATATTTTTTTCCCAATCTGTAGGTTCTCTTTTCCCTCTTTTGGAGAAGTCTTTGGAAGCACATAAAAATTTAATCTTTAGAAGGTCCCAATCATCTGGTTTATCTTCTGCTGTTCGTGCATTTTGAGTTATGCTTGATGGTCTATTTATGCCATATATTAGGGCCCTTAAATTTGCCCCTAAATTTTCCTTAAGGAACTGTACAGTTTTAGGTTTCACATTTAAGTCTTTGATCCATCTGGAGTTTGTTTTTGTGTATGGTGTGAGGTACAGGTCTTTTTTCATTTTTCTACAAATGGATCTCCAGTTTTGCCAGCACCATTTATTAAACAAACATTGTCTTCTCCATTTAATGGATTTGGGGCCTTTGTCCAAGATCAGCTGACTA
>NW_006922407.1:642296-643885 GCF_000298275.1 Orycteropus afer afer
GTAAGTTATTCCTTTTGATGGTATCCCCCATGAACCTTAGGCTTTCTTCATTTTTTTTAATTTTTTTTTTTTCTGATTGATCCTTTTCCAAAGAAGTATTCAGGTATTTGTCTTCAATCTCATTAATTCTGTCTTCCATCGCATCAGTTCTACTGTTTTGCCCTTCCAATGTGTTATCTATTTCTGGGAATTAATATTAATCTTCTGGATTTCTGTCTGTAGATGTAGAATCATTTCTAATTTTTTATTTATTTTGTCATTTTGTTCTTGTATTTTCTTCCAACACTCTTCTAGGTTTTTTTTCTGTGTTTTCTTTGGTCTGTCTCTCAATCTTTTGAAGATACCTAAAGATAATTCTTTTGAATTCCTTATCAGAGAGCTCCAATGCTGCTTCTTCCTCAGGGATGTTTTCTGGGTTTATATCCTGCTCCCTTGTTTCTACCACTTTATCCTGCTTCATGTGGACTGTGATAGTCTGTTGTCTCTGAGGCATCGTGACGTTGTTGTATTTATATCTCTGTTAACTGTTTATGAAAGAGCCGCCAAGGGTGGTTTAGGCTCTTCTTGGTGATTTTTTATCTTTGGCCCATTGGTGGAGAAGGAGATAGTGGCTCTCATTCACTAAGTGATGTTGCAGGAGTGGTGGGTGTAGTTGTTTCTTATATGGACTGTTGTTTTTTCCCACTCAGTTAGACACAAATTACAACTGAATAACCATAAAAAACCTAAAAGCACATGGACAAAAAACACACCATGTAATCACACAGGAACAGTAACCAAAAAAGATAAAAGGGAAAAAGAAGAAGAAAAAGCAGGAAAACCTGCAATATCTGGGGATAGGGCACTAAGATAAAAATGTAGAGAAGGAGAATTATGAAAGAAAAAAAAATGGGAAAATGCAAAAAGAAAAACAAGGAAAGGGGTTAACCATGAGAAAAAGGGGAAAAAGAAAAAAAAAACAAAAACAACCAAACACTTAAATTTAAAAAAAAAAAAATTTGAACCAGGAACAGGGAAAAGAAAAAATACTGAAAACTAGGACCTGGGAGGGGAAGCTTAAGAATAATAGTGAAAAGGACAAAAGTATTAATAATAATAGTTGTTATAAAACATTCAAATACAAGCAAACTAATCACCAGAAAAAAGAAAGCGAAAAAGATTTAAAAAAAAAAAAATCAGTGGAGGACAGGGCAGGGCATCCGGGCCCTGTCTGAGCACACAGACTGTGATGGAGTTCCTATGGGTCCAGAAGGTAGGTGGGAGTGCAGGATGGCCACACCTCCGTTCACCAAGCGGTATGGGGTATAAGAGTAACAAGAGGAATGTTGCACCTTTTCAGTCATGCAGGTCCAGGTCAGGAGTGTCCTTGGGGTTGCTGGAAAGCAGAACCTGTTCTTAAGCCCCTGGAATCTGCAAGAGCACTGTTTCTTTAAATATCCAAAATAGTCAAGCCGCTTGTGAACATTTAAAATGGCAGTGTCCTCCGGACTGGGAAAAGTCCACAGCTCAGCCCGCCTTTCTCTTCACCTTCTCCGTTTATCCCCCAGCCACCAGAGCAGTCCTCTGTGCAGTCCCTGGCTAGCAGGGCT
>NW_006922407.1:644015-648610 GCF_000298275.1 Orycteropus afer afer
TATATCCTTCCCTTCAAGCCACAGAGGTTCAAGATTATCTTCTGTGTCTGTGTTAATTGGTTTCCCTTTTCTTTGTTGAAGAGGGTCTGTGAAGTCTTTGTGCCTAGTCTGCCATCTTGCCGGAACTCCTAAATAATAATAAAGTTAATTTGTAAATTCTTTTGTCATTTGTAAATTTAATTATTTAATTATTGGGTCTCTACATTATGCCAGGGTGTCCCTGAATGGTACAAATAGTTAAGCACTCAACTACTAGCTGAAAGTTTGGCAGTTCAAATGCACCCAAAAGCACCTTGGAAGAACAAGCCCAGTAAACTGTTTATGAAAGGTCACAGCCTTGAAAATGCTGTGGAACAGTTCTCTGCACACATGGGGTC
Organism: Orycteropus afer afer; assembly: GCF_000298275.1. NCBI lineage: Eukaryota > Metazoa > Chordata > Mammalia > Tubulidentata > Orycteropodidae > Orycteropus > Orycteropus afer. The sequence continues at coordinate 644,393 of NW_006922407.1, forward strand.
GGTATGAGTCAATCAACTGGACAGCAACCAACAACAACTATATATCAAGAATTGTACTAGTGCTGAGGATATGGTCCAAATGGACCTTACAGTTTAGTTGGTTGGGAGAAGAATAATAGGCTTTTAGGAAGAACTAGGAGGAACTAAGGTATATTGGATTGAGCCATATTAGGGTCTAGATATTCTGGTTTATGTGACACTAGGTCTCCAGGAGGCTAAGAAGGATTGAAGCTCAAATTACCAGGGTTGGGAGTAGGGAGAAAAGAATAATTCCTTAAAGAATGACTGAGTTTCTGTTAAGGCTGATGGAGAAATTTGGAAACAAATATTGGTGAAAGTTCTACAACATGGTGAAAGTAATTAATGTCATTGAATTGTACATGTACAAAATATTTAAATGGCGGCAACAACAAAAACCCTTCAGCAAGGCATTTTGGGTTTTTTCTCGCTGCTGGGCATCATGCTATTTTAAAAATCTTTCAGCCTTTAAAAATCACTCTATTCTGGTATTGTTTGGTTTTTATTATTATTGTTATTTGTTTTGTTTTTTTTAATGGAAGTTCTAAATTTTGGTGGTATTTTGTGAAAAATCATTTGGAAATCTTTCATTCAAGCATTCAATGAAATGTTAAGAAGCTTTTGAAGTTTTTACTGAATTTTTCAGTTATTGAAAGCAATATTTGCAAGCAAGAAGACATTGAAATGTGTCCCTACAAAAGGAAGGAAAAGAAGGATCAAATTAATAGTGAGAGATCAATCTAAAATATCTTGTGGAAAAAAATCTTTTAATGGAACTCCTATAGTTAATTGGATAAGTTTATATTCTGTATTGGAATGAAATTGAGAGGGCTTAACATTTTATCCACCACTTGCCTGTCAATTTGTTGTACTGTGGTGGCTTGCAAGCTGGTGTGATGTGGGAAGCTATGCCACTGGTATTTGAAATAGTGGCAGGGTCACCCATGGTGGACAGGCTTCAGCAGAGCTTCCAGACTAAGACTAAGAAGAAGGACATGGCCTGGTCCACTTCTGAAAAACATTGGCCACTGAAAACCTTAGGAATAGTAAGGAAAAAATGAGCTCTTCTGGCGGAGAGGGTCTTAGAATAATGACTGCGAAAGAGCTGTCTCCTCAAAGTGGAGTTGACCTTAATGAAATAGATGGAGTAAAGCTTTTGGGACCTTTTTCTGCAGGTGTGACAAGACTCAAAATGAGAAGAAACAGCTGCAAACATCCACTAATAATCAGAACATAGGATGTACAGAGTATGAATATAGGACAATTGGAAGTTGTCAAAAATTAAATGGAACACATTAATGAGCTGAAATGGACTGGTATGGGCCATTTGAATTGGATAACCATATAATCATCTATTCTGGGAATGACAAAGAGGAATGGCATTGCATCCATTGTTAAAAAAACATTTCAAGATCTATACTGAAGTACAATCTGTCATAATAGGATAATATTCATACACCCACAAGGAAGACTAGTTAATACTGCTATTACTCAAATTTATGCACCAACCACGAAAGCGAAAGATGAAGAAGTTGAAGATTTTTACCAGTTTCTGCAGTCTGAAATTAAACAAACATGTATTCAAAATGCATTGACAATTTCTGGTAATTGGTATGCAAATGTTGGAAACAAAGAAGGAAATATGGCCTTAGTGAAAAAATTCTGATAGAAAACAGAATTTTGTAAGACCAACAACTTAATCATTGGAAATACCTTTTTTTCAACAACATAAATGGCAGCTGTACATATGGACATTTCCAGGTGGAATACACAGGAGTCAAATCAATAATATCTGTGGAAAGAAAGAATGGAGAAGCTCAATATCATCAGTCAGAACCAGGGCATGGGGCAACTGTGGAACACAACAAAAATTGCTCATATGCAAGTTTAAGTTGAAACATGAGAAAATTAAGTCCATGAGAGCCAAATAATGACCTTGATGATATCCCATTTGAACTTAGAGACCATCTGAAGAATAGATTTGATGCACTGAATACCAGTGACCAAAGACCAGACAAGTTGTTTGGGATGGCATTGAGGACATCATACATGAAGAAAGCAAAAGGTTATAAGCATGTGAGAGCTGGACAATGAATAAGGCAGACCACAGAAGAACTGATTCATTTGAATTGTGGTGTTGGCAAAGAATACTTAATGCAATCTGGACTGCTAGAAGAAAGAACAAATCTGTCTTGGAGGAAGTAGAGAAGCGAGAATGACCAGACTTCGTCTTTCATACATTGGTCCTGTTGTCAGAAGGGACCAGAACCTGGAGAAGGATATCATGTTTGCTAAAGTACAGGGTCAGCAAAAAAAGGGAAGATCCTCAGTGAGATAGATTGACACAGTGGCTGCAATGATGGGCTCAACCATGACAATGATTGTAAGGATGACTCAGGACTGGTCAGTGTTTTGTTCTGTTGTACATAGGGTCCTTATGAGTTGAAACCAACTCAACAGCACATAACAACAACCACCACCATTTTGTATCATCAAAATTTGGTCAGACATTCAAAATGGAGTCTCGCCAATGAGCACTATGTTTTTTCCCTCTGGCATCTAAGAACTTTAAGAACTAGGTACAACAGTTTGAATTGAGATTTTTGGCGCTCTGAGCAGCTCACTGATCCAGATTGCACCAAACACAGAAGAGCAGAATTGGAGGAAAGGTACAGGGAGGTATTTTTTTAGGAAAGAGCTACTGCTGGAAGATGAACAGGAACCTAAGAGAGACCACTGGAAACCTTTCTGGGACAGTCACTGCCTGCTGGGCAGAGGTGGCAGCCTGAGATCCCCGAGCCAAGGATGAGATAAATTATAGCAGCTTACCAATGACCAATACAATATTCCAGTGGGCAGCAGCAAAGACCTGTCTCCAGCAGCTGATTTTGTCAGTAATTTGGAAGGTGAGGGGGCAGCGGGACATGGACACCATTGCTGTCACACAGGTGGAGATCTCACTGGTGCACCAGAAAGGCTAACTCTCTCCCCTCCCAGCAGATTACAGAGCGGGTTTGGGTTAGACTGGGAGACACCATGCTTTTCTTTCCCATGGTTATCGGGACTGCAGATCACTAGCAGATACTCCTCCGAATCCACCAAAGCTAAAATTGCGCGCATCTTTGGTGCTGCAGGTGGGTAGTATCGCAGACAAATTCCACTGACCACTGCTGGTCGGACAGGCTTGTGTTACCACTGCGGGCAGACGGGGCACGGAGAGCAGAAAAACTGCAGCTGAGCATGCTCACTCGAATTTTGCCCTGGAGCCATGCTTTGGCGATGTGTGGCCGCAGAGGTGAGGGCTTTGAGTGTGCATTAAATTGGCAGAAATTTGTGACCCTCTAATAATACAAATCTTTCCTGAGACAGAGCCGCAGTCTTGCAAATAAATACATCATAAGTAAGAGCCTACTCAGGCACTCCCGTGAGTCCAATACTCCAGAAATTGTGCGCATCTTTGGCGCTGCAGGTGGGCGGTATCCCAGACAAACTCCAGAGCTGGCCATTGGCCGTCTGGATGGATTGAGACAGCACCGTGGGCAGAAGGGGCACAGAAAACAAAGAAACTGCAGCTGAGCCCAAATTTTGCCTTGGAGCCACACTTTGGCACTGTGGGGCTGTGGAGGTGGGGCCTCTGAGTGTGCCTGAAATTAGTGGAAATTTGTGACCCTCTAACAAGAGGAATTTTTACCTGAGGTCGAGCTGCGGTCTTGCAAATAAATACCTCATCAATAATACCCAGCTCTAAGCCCCAGAAACTGACCCTAGCAACAGTAAGCTTTCCTTCTTCTGCTTCCACCTTCTCCGCCAATAACTTCATTCATTCAATAGAAAAAAACATATTCAGCCAATTACTATAAAACCTCATGCTTCAAACTCTAAACCCTATGTACGAAAAACAGCAACACATATCCACACTACACACAGTGATTCCACCATCACAAAGAAAACAGCAGAGTGACCCAACACACCTGAATCAATATTAAGATAAAATACACCAGCTTAAGCTTTTCAAAATATTAAACGGTAAAACCAAGACAAAACAAATCAACATGTAACCAGCACCTAGAGACAACCTAAAGAGACAACGCTCTACCAGATTCCAAGGGCTTAAGAAGAGGTTCCACTTTCCAGTAACCCCAAGACCTCTCCAAACCAGCACTACATGACTGAAAAGGTCTTAATTTATACCTCCTTTTT
>NW_006922407.1:656955-679686 GCF_000298275.1 Orycteropus afer afer
GATGACAAGGGGTAAGGTTGTGGTTGCTGCTTGGTCACAGCCAGCTACCCAGAGAGACTGAGTAGTTGAACCTGTGGGCTTGGGACCATAGTCGCAGGGGTCATCAAGCTCAATTGGCATAACATACTACACAAAACACTGTTCCACCTCCTACCTTGGCAAGTAGTGACTGGGATCTTAAAAGCTAGCAAGCTGCTATCTAGATTCAACTATGGGTCTCTCCTCATCCAGAACAAAGAAGAATGAAGAAAAACAAAATTCATGGAAACAATTAGTCCTAGCGACTGGTACACCATCTGATCTGGAGCCTATATGACTATGAGACCAGAAGAACTAGATGGTGCCTGGCTACCACTGTCTTCTACTTGAAAGGGGTTCTATGTAGTAGATCCTTGATAGAGAGGTAGAACAATGTGGAACAAAACTCAAAATCATTGGAGGAAAAAAAGGGGGGACCAGGTTTGCTGGTCCGATAGAGCCAGATGGAACCACTGAGACTATGGCCCCTAGCTGGCCTTTGGGTCTGAAATTGAACCCACACCTGTGGTTTCCAGCCAAAAAAAGACAGGCATATGAGTTGAATATTTACCTCAAGTGGATACACTCCTTGGGGAGAACAATCATGGGAGAAAGTAGGGCTGCTTATGCACAGGGAGACAGCTCAGGGGACAGGAGCCCATAGAGGGATGGACACTGGGAAGAGGTAACTGTGGGGAGGAGGTGGGAGGGGAGCTGTTGCATTGTGGTAAACTGTGGTCACTGTCATGAGACAAAGTGTATATGAACTGCTGTATGGAAAGTGAATTTGCTCTGTAAATCTTCACCCAAATCACAGTAAAATAAATTTGGTCAGACAAAAAAAAAACAGAGACAATTTATTTGACAAACTTTGTCTTACAAACATTTGTTGAAGAGAATACTCTGAATGGAAGTCATAAGAAAATGACTTGAAAAGATTTGGGCTGAAATGTTTATATATTCTGAAGAGCTCTGGTGGAATGGTTGTTAAAGCATTGGGCTACTAACCAAAAAGTCAGCAAACAAAATCCAATCCAGCAAGGACTCCGCAGTAGAAAAATGAGGCAGTCTGCTTTCCTAAAGATTTACAGCCTTGGAAACTCTATGGGGCAGTCCTATAGGGTCACTATGAGTCAACATCGATTTGATAGCAGTGGGTTGGGTTTGGTTTAGGGGTTGACATATTCCAATATGAAAATAATTAGAATTAAGACTGTTCTTCATGTAGCAGAACTTTGTCTAAGGTGACTCTGCAAATGTAGAAAGTGTATTTTTTCAATAAAAAAACTTATAGGATACAAAAAAGGTGTCAATAATTTCAAACATAATCATAGATGCAACTTTGACAGAGACTGAAGTCAATTTTACAAAAAAAATCATAATGATTAGATAAACGTTGTCTTTCTTAAAAAAAAAAACAGTTTCATGATATTAGAGACAGAATCAGTTAAGAAACTAATCAGAATATGTCATTGATTATTGAGAATAATTAGATAAATAAAGTTTTTTAAAATTTTTGTTTTAATGCACATGAATATGTTAGTTTCCACCAACTTCTTAATAAATACATCAATAAATTATATAGTTTTAATTATATTTCATATCCCTTTTCACTTTCAGAAGTTTTCAGTTATATCATCACCCTATTCATAGAAAACTATTTTTATTAGTTTCTTGTTCATACTGACAGTATTTCTTCAAACAAATTTAAGAAAAACAAAAGTATTCATTATGATTCTCCTGGTTGGTTGGTTTCTTTCTTTCTTTGCATGTCATCTGGGATCCTTTGTCAGTGTACTGATATTTTGGGTGACTTCTTAGATGACACCTTGTCTCCTATAGTTTTGGGTACCTCTGCACTTTCTGGGGGGTCTGTGGCATAGCTAATCCATTTACCATTTCTAGGCACATGGCTGTGGAATTCTGGGTCTTGAGGTGCCAGCTCTGATTTGGCAGGGCTCCAAACACCTGGACAGATCCAACTTTAGAGAAGTGAAGTACCAAGTAGGTCACTAGTTTCTTTCTTTCTTTTCTCTTCTCCCTATTCTTTTTCTTTTCTTTAAAGTTTATTCATTTTGTTGTTGTTGAGAATATACACAGCAAACATACACCAATTCAACAGTTCTTACATGTACAACTTAAGTTTTTCCTCCCTCATTAACATAAACTCAGTGCCTCCTGAAGTTTCTAGCTAATCTTTCAAGTTGCCATTCTCAATTTGACTCCATATGCATAGTTCTTAAAAGAGCATAATGCTCAAGGCAAACCCGTTTTACTAATTAAGCTAAACCATTTCTCAGTTTCAAGACTTTAGGGGATATCCCACACACACCAGTTTTGTTTCTTATACAAAATGTAACTATATATACTATTCTGCACCTTGTTTCATTTTTTCATTTAACATTATATCCTGGAGATATTTCTATACCAGCATAAAGATATTTTCTTATTCCTTTTTTTAAGGCTTAAAATGTATTTTAATAAGTTGATGCTGTTTATTTCTGCTCCATTTCTAAGGAAACTCCAAATTTAATGTATCAGGGACAAATCAAACATAGTATACTAGTTAAATATGCACAACATTAACTACCTAAGACAGACAAAGCTAAGAGCTACTGTCAGACCTTTAACCTACAGCAACCCTATTCCCCAAACTGTACTAGGCCTATCAAGAAAAGCTGCACATAACATCATAGACACAAATTCTGGGTTGTCCTTATACAAGAAAAAGATAAAAGCAACTTAACATAAGATTTTAAAAGAAAAACAAAAACAAAAACAAAAAAACCACTGCCATTGAATTCCAACTCGTAGCAACCCTACAGGACAGAATAGAACTACCCCCTTGGGTTTCTAAGGCTGTAAATCTTTATGGAAGCAGGCTGCTTCATCTTTCTCCCATAGAGTGGCTGGTTTGCTGTTACCAGCACAACAAATGGTCACTTTACAGAGACAGTAAGAGAATGAGAAGAGATAGAGAGGAGGCTTAGCTAAGGTGTCTCCGTATAAACCCCGGAGCGGAGGGGCAAAGCCACACCGTTATGCCATATGCCTCAAGTGGGAACGGAAGGAACACATCAAGCCTTTTGCTGGAATGTGTCAACTTTATTATAATTATACTCAAACTTATATACAGGTTTAACATGGGAAAAGTACATGATTCATATGTCATACAATCAATCACAAGTTAATCAATATTAGGAAAAGTACATGTTGGCATATTAAAATTTAAACTAATATTCCTGTTCCCATAATTCAAGTCACCACAACTCAGGTCACCTTAACTTCTTAAATTCTATACTCATTCTTCTACGTAACTATGTTCCCTAGAAACCTATGTTCCCTAGCAACTAGTTTAGATTGGCTTCCGCATATTCTGGGTTCAATCAAAGGTTCACAGAACAATACAAGGGAGAAAATGGCTGATGGTGTACTAAGAAATTGGCTACAAAATTTAATCTCATAAATTTATGTCAAATCTTGCTAAATCATGCTGATTAAATATAATCACTGTTTCTTCCGGGTATGAGAACCATGGAGATCTGAATGTTTAGCTCAACCTAAGGACAAACTCATTTGTCAACTTGAAGGGAGCCACATTCTTCCCCAACAAGACTCAACATGCAGATGCTATGTGCATCAATGTACTATGGACTCAACATGCAGACACTGTGCATCAATGTAGATTTATATACAGATGCTGTGTATCAATGCTTTTGGAGTCTTATATTGTACAGATGCAATGCATCAATGCCTTGGAGTCTATGTTCCTCTAAGTCTTTTCAGACTGAGAAACATTCTGGCTCTCAACATGGTTAGTTCAAACCACCATACTTTTGGTTAGCAGACAAATGCTATAACCACTACAGCATATACTAAAATGAAAATCTCTATGAGAAAATGACTTCTTTAGGAAATGAAGGAGTAATATACGAGATACAACAGAACTATATGTGACCTTTGTAGCCATTTGCTTGAATTCTGACTTGGGAGTTGTTGTGGTTACCTAGTACCACTCTAACAGAAAATATACCACAAATGGGATGGCTTTAACAAACAGGAGTTTACTCTCTTACAGTTTTGGAGGCTAGAAGTCCAAGTTCGAAGTGCCAGGCTCTAGGTGCTGGGTGAAAGACCCTTGACCTTGGGCTTCAGCTCTGCCTGTTGCTCCTGGCCAAGTGAAGCTAGAGGCGTCTCTCCATTTAGGCAGCTACTGGCTGCTAAGGCTGACAAATCCAAGGTCAACAAGTGAAAAGGCACAGTCCTGATATTATCAAACCACAGGGCAGGCCATTGAAACAAGTCCATGAAAAGCCTCAAGATCAGCAGAGCATGGCAGGCTGCTGAATGAAGATTTGGCTACATGCAGGGTTCAAGCATGACAAAAAGCTGGGGACCTTCCTCAAAGTTGCTTCTTATATACTGGAAGCAGCTCACATCCCTAAAGCAGCTATTCATCTGCTCCAGTAGATTCCACCATGGAGTTAATTACCAATCTCACCATGGGGAATAACTACATCCAGCTACCCAGCCACTCAGAACCAGGCCCAGTCAAGTTTACACACAACCCTAACTAACTACCACAGGGGTGAATGGAACAATGGTGCTAAGCTCACTGGGGGATGTTTGGTTTCTGTGGTATATGTGGCAGTGTCTCTGGGGTTGGGGTCGTAAGTATGAGAAAATAAAATAGGATGGACAAAGAACAGAATGATCCAGACTAATGGGGTTCTAACTGGATCATTTTTGGCACGATTCCCTCAAGCCCTCAACATCCACTATATTTGAGACTTCAGTAATGCACCATATAGAATTGATTTGTTAAATATACCACACAGAACTGGTTTGTTAAATACCACGATTCCCTTGACCTCTAACTTCAGCATACTCCCTAAAGGAGTACAGGCAAGAAAGACCCAACTATTGGGAGGAATCTCTAACACTCTTCCAGGGTACAGTTCTGGCTAGTCCAAAAAGGGTCTGTGTTAGGCTGGGTTCTCTAGAGAAGCAAAATCAGTAAACTTAGAGAGAGAGTGAAATTTATCTTAGGAAAATGGCTCACACACCTATAGAAGCTGGTGAGTCCCAAGTTCTTGGATCAAACGTCAAGCTGGAGGCTTTTCCTGACTCACGCAGGTGCAGGGGCTGACGAGCTCAAGGTTGGCAGGCAGTATACCAGCTGTTGACTCCAACGAATGACAAATGCAAATCACCAGGCTGAATGGTGGATTGTTCACTCACAGACAGGTGTGGGCAGCACAACAGGATCCGGATCCACAGAAGAGTATCTCTTTTTCCCAGGATGTCCATGAATATATTGGAAGCAGGCCACATCCCTAGGGAAATTCCCTTACAATGGATTGCCTATTCCAAACATATACATCCAATCCCATCATGGGAATAACCCACAGGACAACTGCTTAAGCCACAGAGAATTGTGGTCCAGCCAAGTTGACACACAACTCCAACTATCACAGGGTCTTTACAGGTTTTGGGGAAAACTAGACAGCAAATTTAGTATCGGCAATGTTTGGAGCAAATTCAGCTCCAGGAGCTGCATGACTGAATACAGGAGTGGTTTCACGAATTGCTCCAATTCCTTCCAATTGAGAAGCTTAACCAAAATGTTCAGTCATTGGTGGGGTCAGTCTTAATGTTCCATCTGCCATCATAATGGCAGATCCTGGAGGAGCTGGGATACCAGCTGGCACAGGAGCAGGGGGTACGGCACTTATGTTGTTTATGCACATAGCACCTCTCATAGCTATCTGACCCATCCTTATCTCCTGCTCTTTCACATCAGGTAGCTTGCTTCCCTAAGAATTCCTTGAATCCTTCCTGCTGTTGCTGCATCATTTTTTTCTGTGGTCATCATATCTCTTCCTCATGGCACCTATGCTGCTCTTCCTGCCTGAGCTTTTGTTTTTGCACCTCTTACTTGTGCCAGTCTTCTTCCATTCACCAAGGTTCTTCTTGGCACCTCATCAAATCCTGCCTTATTAGTATGACCTGGTGCTCATGACAAGCAGCTTCCATCTCCATCTCCCGCTTCTCTCAAGCTTCCTTTATGGTGTGGTCCACTTGTCTTGCTGCTGCTTCTCCATTTCAGTGAATGCCTTTCAGCATATAGAATACTCATACTCAATGGAGCCAGGCTGTGTAAATCTGGGTGGCTGCTCCTACTTCTTGTGAAATTCCTGGGTTTTTGTTTTGTTAAAATAACCAGCTTCTCTGGAATTCCCTCTTTATCATCTAACTGGAGCATGGACTCCAGACTCACAGGCCAAGAAAATGTGGTTAGCAGGAAAGACTCTTTACTACCTTTGTCCAGAGCCTTCTGACTAGCTTGCTTCCCTGAGAATTCAACAATGTCTTTTCCCAAGGGTCTTCCTCGATCATGCCCAAGATTACTGCCCTCTCTACTTGGCCAAATACGGAAACAAGGCCTCATCCAGCAGTTCATTGTACTGAGGAAGGTTTCAGCCTTTAAGGGTTGCACTATGACAGGCAAAGCACACACACAGCTGCTTTCCATGGAGTCCATGTCGTCCAGTCCCACTTTGCCAATCTTTGATAGACTTCCTGTTTCAAAGCAGATAAAGCCAAAGCCCTATCCTTATGAATGAAGACCTCTACTATCTTCCCATATTTTTCAGATAGTTTTCTCTTTTCCTCCTCAGTGGTGCCAGGGGAAGATTGCCCACAAAGAGATGGCTACATTGGATGAAGGTCTTCTACTTTCCTAAAATTGTTCAGCTCAATAGACAAGCCTTCATTTTGGCAGCCGCCCTATTGCTTTTTGCAGGTACTGGCAAGGTAGTGGCTGCTGCTGCTATTGCTGCTCCTAGTGGTGCTGCTGCTAGTGATGTGGATGGTCCATGGAGTATGGTTTTGCTTCTCCAATTTACCAGTTTTACTGCTGTGCATTTTTGTGCTCCTCTATCACCTGTAAGGAGCTCTGGTGGTGTAGTGCCTAAAGCATTTGACTGCTAACCAAAAGGCTGGCGGTTCAAACCCATCAGCCACTCTGGAAGGAAGACTAGGCAATTTACTTCCATGAAGATTTACTGCCTCAGAAACCCAAAGGGGGTCACCTGAATAGGAATCGACTCAATGGCAGTGAGTTTGGTTTGTTTGGCTATTGCCTTTCCTCTGCTCTGGATGATATTCCAGTGAGTATATTACTGTATAGTACTAGACTACTGGACCATAAATAGACACTTGGGTATTTCCAGGTTCATTATTACAAACAAAACCCCAATAAATAATCCTGTTCATATATTGCTTCATATGGATGAAGGTAAGATAGGCTGCAGGATAGATTTTCCAGAAATAGGGACATGGGAGCCAAAAGGTAAATGGATCTATAAGTTTTATTAATTATTATTATTATTATTGTGATTTGGGAGAAATTTACACAACAAATTAATTTTCCATTCAACAGGTCATACACATTTTGTTTCATGATATTAACTGCAATCCCCATAATGTAACAGCTCTCTTCCTAGTTCCTCTTTGTGGTCACCTTTTCCCTGTATCCTTCTTTCCTATGCATTCTTGCCTTCTGAGCTATCTCCCTGTGCAAATGCTGCCCTTCTGATCTCCCATGGTTGATTATTCTAAGGAGTGTACCTACCTGGTGTAGATGTTCACCTTATAGGCCTGTCCATTGTCAGGCTGGAAGCCATGGGAGTGAATTCCATTCCAGGACTGAAGGATGACTTGGGGCTATATTCTCAGGCATTTCACCAGTCTCTATCAGCCCATATTTTGAGGTTTGTTCAACATTTTTCCCCCACTCTATCGAGTATTTCCTATTTTGATCCCTCTCCAAGTGGATGGCAGTGGTAGCCAGGCACCATCTTCTGGTCTCAGCATCATGCAGGCTGAGATTTGCATGATCCACTAGTCCCTTGGACTAATTATTTCCACATATCTTTGATTTTCTTCATTCTTTGCTCCAAATGAGAAGAGACAAATTGTTGCATCTTAGATGGCTGCTTGCAAGCTTTGAAGATCCCAGTCACTATTGACCAAAGTAGGATATGGAACAATATTTCTATGTAGTGTTATGCCAATTGAACATGATGTCCCCTGCAACCATGGTCCAGAGTCCACAGGCACAGTGACTCAGTCCCTCAAGGTGTTTGGCTGTGGCTAAGAAGGTATCATAACTTTGCCCCATTAGCTCTATTAAATGCATGGACATTCTTACAGCACATACAAATATATATGCAGAAATATCATCTGCCAAACTTATGGCATGAGTCATGGGTATATTCCCTTTTACTTAGACATACCTGATCATTTAGCCAGTCTACCTATGTATCCACCCATAGATTAATGTTTGTTATTATTGATAATGCAATATTGTATATGCAAAATTGTTTACCTTTGTTGTCTGTACCTCTTGTACACTTTCCCATGTCTTCCTTTCCCTTAGTGTTATTGTGCTGATCATTTGCTTTTGGTATATTGCCTTTCCTTTCACCCAAATCAATACTTGTCTCTCACCTATCTAGCAGATTTTCCTCCCCTCCCCTTGTGCCTCTGGTAACCAACAAAGAATGCTTCCTCCCATATGTAAACATTTCCTTAACTTTTTACAGTAGTGGAGTCATATAATATTTGTCCTTCTGTGATTGACTTATTTCATTCAGCATAATGTCCTCCAAGTTTATCCACATTATGAGACGTTTTACAGATTCTACATTATTCGTTAGCTTTGCATAGGATTCCATTGTGTGTATGTACCATAGTTTGGTTATCCATACATTGGATAAGTGTTGATGGGCACTTGAGTTGTTTCCATCTCTTTGCTATTGTGAAAAGTGCTGCGATGAACATGGGTGTGCATATATCTATTTGTGTCCCAGCTCTCACGTCTTTAGGATATATACCTAGTAATTGGATTGCTGGATCAAATGGTATTTCTATTTCCCACTTTTTAAGGAATTGCCCTACTGTTTTCCACAGTGGTTGTATCATTTTATAGTCCCAGTCTCTCCATAGCATCACCAACATTTGTTATTTTCTGTCTTGTTGAACTTTACTATTAGTGCTGGAGTGAGATGGTATCTCATTGTTTTGATTGGCATTTCTCTAATGGCTAATGATCACACACATTTCTTCATGTGTTTGTTGGCTGCCTGAATATTTTCTTTGGTGAAGTGTCTGTTCATGTCTTCTGCCCATTTTTGATTGGATTGTTTGTCTTTCTGATGTTGAGGTGTTGGAGTTTTCTATAAATTTTATTGATAATGAAGCCAGCTAGTTTAGAGAATTTCTTATTTTCAAGGCCAGTTAAGGAAACCAGCTACTTTTAAAAATGTTTTATTTTTAAGGCCAGTTAAGCTAGACAAAGCCTCTTTTCTTCCCTAGGGATGAGATCTAGAGCCACCTTAGGCAATAAACAAGCCACAAGATTGGTCTAATCAGCCATCTGTCAAGGAACACCTCTCTCACGCTTCATGCTGACCCTTCTGCTTACAGATACTTTTCAGCCATAGATTCTGAACTGGTCCAGCCAGATCCAGGAGCATGAGTAGAAAGAACAACTCTGCCCCCTAGCTGAACCCAGAACATTAAAAGTCATGTCAAAAATCACTGGAATTATGTCATTAGTGCTACACAGACCCTTTTCAAAAGCAAGCAGTCCACTGACCACTTCTTTCCTAAGCCATAATCATGCCTCCTATGAATCAGAAATGACACCTCCCCAAGGGCTTTGAACATGTATAACTTCCCCACTTTTGAACCAGCATAAAAGCTCTCTGAGCCCTTAATTCAGGGACACAGGCCTTTGTGAAATCATTCTCACTGTGTCCTTTCTCATGAAGAGAAATAAAATCCAGCCTGCTCTTTTCACTTCCCTCTCTCATTCTTGTTTGAGTTAAAGTGATGAATTCGTTGTGTTTGGTGACAATATGTCCCTTGCTAGACATGTCATTGCTGAATATTTTTTCCCAAACTTTAGGTTCTCTTTTTTACTCTCTTGGGGAAGTATGTTGATATACATAAAATTTAGTTTTTAGAAGGTCCCAGTCATATAGTTTATCTTCTGCTCTTTGTGCATTTTTACTTATGTTTGGTAGTCTCTCAAATGCCATATATTAGAGCTCCTAAGTCTGTCCCTGTTTTTTCTTTAATGAACTTTATAACTTTAGGTTTTACATTCAAACCTTTGATCCATCTTGAGTTTGTTTTTGTGCATGGTGTGAGGTATGGATCTTGTTTCATTTTTCTGCAAATGGATATCCAGTTTTGCAACATCATTTGTTAAAGAGGCTATCTCTTTCCCATTCAGTGGATTTTGGCCCTTTGTCAAAGATCAGCTGAACATAGGTAGGTGGATCTATTTCTGGGTTCTTGATTCTGTTCCCTTGGTCTATATGTTGTACCAAATACCAGCCTGTTTAGACTACTGTGCCTGTATAATTGGTTTTGAGATCAGGAAGAATAAGACCTCTACTTTGTTCTTTTTCAATAGTGCTTAAGCAAAGCACTTAGATAAGCAATCTAAGGGCTGCATCTGTAATTTTTCATATATTGCCAGATTCCACATGGAGAGTTTTTTGTTCTACATTCAGTAAGGGAAATCATCAGACTGAGTAAGAAGCCACTTTTTAGTTCCTTACACTTCAAAACACAAATGTTAAGTAAATATGCATTCTTGCTGTAAAACATTCAGACTAGAGAACAGAGTAGAATGCAAACATCCTTTTTATTTTTCCCATCCCTTCTTCTCTTCTTGGAAGAGAAGCAACCTGATGTAAAGCCTTTAAGTCCTCTTTCTACGGATTCACAGAAGTACATTCATACTTATCATTTAGACTTTCTTTTTAATATAAATTGAATTATGTTGCTGTTGTTGGGTGACATCAAGTCAATTCCAACTCACAGGGATCTTATATATAACAGAATGAAACGTGGCCCAGTACTACACCATCCTCAGAATATGTTTGAACACCATGTTGCAGCCACTGTGTCAATCTATCTCATTAAGGGTTTTCCCTCTTTTTCATTGACCCTCTACTTTACCAAGCATAATGTCCTTCTCCAGCAATTGATCTATCTCGACATGATGTCAAAGTAAGGGAGACAAAGTCTCACTCCAAGACTTATTTGTTTGTTCTCTGGTAGTCCATGATATGTTCAATATTCTTTGCCAACACCAAGGATGTTGATTGTTGACCCAAGTAAATAAAATCTTTTCTCCATTTATTATGATGTTGTTTATTAGTCCAGTTGTGAGGATTTTTTTTTTCTTTATGTTGAGGTGTAATCCATACTGAAGGCTGTGGTATTTGATCTTCATCAAAGTCCTCTTTCCTTTCAGCAAGGAAAGTTGTGTCATCTGCATATCAAAGGTTAATGAGTCTTCCTCCAATCCTGATGCCATGTTCTTCTTCATATAATCTAGTGTCTCAGATTAGGCTCAGCATTCAGAACAAATGAGCAAGGTGAAAGGTTACAACTCTGCCACACAGCTTTTCCAATTTTAAACCACACATCTTCTTTTCCTGTTTGAACAACCGTCTCTTGAACTATATACAGGCTTCACATGAGCACAATTAAGTGTTCTGGAATTCTCATTCTTTCTACTGTTATCCATAATTTGTTATGATCCACAGTTGAATGCCTTTGCACAGTCAATAAAACATAGGTAAACATCCTTCTGGTATTCTTTGCTTTCAGGCAAGATTCATCTGACATCAGCAATGATATCCATCATTCCATGTCCTCTTCTGAATCCAGCTTGAACTTCTACCAGTTCCTTGTTGATGCATGGATGCAGTTATTTTTTGAAAAGGGTTTGTTCAACTCCCTGAAAAGAATCTGCATTTGAATCACCTGGGGATCTTGGTGATCCCAGACTACATAATCAAATAACTCCCAAATTTCATCATTACATAACTGCCAAATTTCATCATTACAAAAATTCCAAACCACTGAGAATCATGGCCCAGCTAGGTTGACACATAACCTTACCTATCATAGCCAGTGTTACTCTTGTCTCACAATGCATTTGTTTCTCCCAGACACACATCATTAACGGGCAAAATAGGAGAATAGTAGATTTGTTATTATTGTAGTAAATATAAGATGTCAGGTAACAAGTTATCGATAAGTGAGGAGTAGGTGTAACACTTTACCTTGTCTTCTCAAGCCACTCTTTGAAATCTTCTGTTCAACTCTTTTACATCTTTGGTTCTTCTGTTTGCTTTAGCTACTCTGTACTCAAGATCGTTTCAGAGTCTATTCTGACATCCATTCTGGTTTTTACTTTCTTTCATGTCTTTTTAATGACCTTTTATTTTCTTCACGTATGTTGTCCTTGCTGTCAATCCACAACACTTCTGGTCTTCATTCATCGGCGTTTAGTGTGTCAAATCTATTCTTGAAATGGTTTCTAAATTTAGATGGGATGTATTCAAGGTTGTATTCTAGCTCTCCAGTACTTTCTATTGGATTTTCTTCCACTTCAGCTTGCACTCACACTTGAGCAATTTATGGTCTGTTATGCTCTCAGCCCTTAGCTTTGCCTTAACTAATAATATTGAGCTTCTCCAGTGCCTTTTTCCAAAGATGTAGTTGATCTGATTCCTGTATAATCCATCTGGTGGGGTCCATTTGTATAGTCATTGTTTGCGTTGTTGAAAAAAATGTATTTGCAAAGAATAAGTCATTGGTTTTGCAGAATTTTATCATGTGATCTCTGGCATTGTTACTGTCACTGAGGCTATATTTTTTAACTACTGATTCTCTTTTGTTTCCAATTTTTGCATTCCAATCACCAGTAATTATCAATGCACCTTGATTGCATGTTTGATCAATTTCAAACTGCAGCAGTTCATAAATTTTTCCAATTTCTCCAATCTTTGTCATTCCAAATTGGTGCATAAATTTGCATGATGCATTTAATCAATTTACATTCAGTGTAATTATTGACAAGTATGAATTTATTGCTGTCCTTTTGTCATATGTTGTTTTATGGTGTTGCTGATTTCTTTGTTTCATAAATTTTCTGTGCTGAGCTCATTTTGTTGATGAGATTTGTTACCATTTCCTTCATTGCTATTGTTTTAGTTAATATTTGTGCCTCTCCTTTTTTGTATTTTGATGTGAAGATTTGGTCATTTTCCTTGAGGTAACCTTCTGATTTATAATTTTCTTCCCAAATTTAGAACAGTCTATTCTGTCTCACAATTGTCTTGACTTCATCTCCATTTAGAATTTCTGTACCTACACTATTTATTCCCTCTATTTCTGTCTTCAGTTGTTACCAACTGATGTCTCTGCTTCCCTCTTTAGAGTCTTGTAAGTTTATTTTACTTTGCATACTTCTATAACTGGGTTGGTTTCTGGGTTATGTCATTATTGCATTAATTATCAGCTGTTGTCTGCTGTTATTGGTTCTCTGTCTGAAGGACTACCTTTAGCCTCTCTTGTAAGATTGGTCTGGTTTTATCAAGTTAATTTGTGTTTATTTGGAATTGTCCTAATTTCACCATCATATATATATATTTGTTGTTGTTGTTGTTGTTGTTGTTGTTATGTGCCGTTGAGTCAGACACAACTTATAGAGACCCCTCCTTGGGTTTCTAGGTCAGTATCACTACGGAAGTAGATTGCCCCATCTTCCTTCTGAGGAGTGGCTGGTGGGTTTGAACTGCCAGCCTTCTGGTCAACAGCCAAGTGCTTTAGCCACTATGCTACCAGAGCTCCCATATATATATATTTATTGTGATTTCAGTGAAAGTTTACAGAGCAAATTCACCTTCCATACAGCAGCTCACATACACTCTGTCTCATGACATTGACTACAATTTCCCACAATGCAACAGCTCCCCTCCCACTTCCTCCCCATAGTTACATCTTCACTGTGTCCTTCCCACCCATGCACTCCTGCCTGCAAAGCTGTCTCCCTATGCATGCACAGCCCTTCTATTCTCCCATCATTGAGCTCTCCAAGGAGTATATCTACCTATTGTAAATGTTCAGCCCATGTGCCTATCTTTTGTTTGGCTGGAAGGCCACAGGAGTGGGTTCAATTCCAAACCCTGAAGGGCAGCTAGGGGCCATAGACTCAGGGGTTCCATCAGACTCTAACAGACCAAGAAACCTGGTCCTTTTTTTTTTTTTTCCCTTAAATGATTTTGAGTTTTGTTCCACATTGTTCTTCCACTCTATCCAGGATCTTCTACAGAGATTCTCCTCAAAGTGGTTGACAGTGGCAGCTGGGAACCATACAACTCTTCTGGTCTCATAGTCATATAGGATGAGGATCACATGGTGTACCAGTTGCTTGGACTAATTGTTTCCATGTGTCTTTGGTTTTCTTCATTCTTCTTTGCTTTGAATGAGGAAAGACCCATTGCTGCATCTAGATGGCTGCTTGTAAGCTTTTAAGATCCCAGTCACTACTCACCCCAGTAGGATGTGGAACAATGCTTTTGTGTAGTGTGTTATGCCAATTAAGCTTCATGTCTTTGGTCTCGAGCCCACAAGTCCAACTACTCGCTCTCTCTGGGTAGCTGGCTGTGGCCAAGAAGTGAGTACAAACTCGTCCCTTGTCAGCTCTACTATTGTTGTTGTTATGTGCCGTCGAGTCGGACCCAACACATAGCAAATCCTCCTTGGGTTTCTGAGGCAGTATAACTACAGAAAAAGATTGCCCCATCTTCCTTCCGAGGAGTGGCTGGTGGGTTTGAACTGCCAGCCTTCTGGTTAGCAGTCAAGTGCTTTAGGCACTATGCTACCAGAGCTCCCTCTCTGCTATAGACTTGGGAATTCTTACAGATATACCAATATACTTGTAGAAACATTGTCTGCCAACCCTATACATGGTCTTTGGCATGGTCCTCCCTCCATGGACATATCTAACAGTTCAGCCTGTCCACCCATGTGTCCATCCGTATATCAAGGTTTGCCTTCACTGACAACACAGTACTGTGTGTGCAAAAGGGTTCACCTTTGCAATCTGTACCTCCCACGCACCTCTCTATGTCTTCCTCTTCCTCAGTGCGACCGTGTTGATTACTCACATTTGGTATATTGCCCTTGTCTTCACCCAAATCAATACTTGTCTCTACCTAACACTGTTCCCTCCCTTTACCTCCCCTCCCACCCTGGTAACCAACAAAGAAAATTTCCTTCCATAGGTAAACCTTTCCTTGAATTTTTACAATAATGCTAATACAATATTTGTCCTTCTTTGCTTGACTTATTTCACTCAACATAATGTCCTCCAAATTCATCCATGTTATTAGTGTTTTGCAGTTTCTACATTATTCTTTAGGGTTGCATAGTATTCCATTTTGTGTATGTCCCATAGTTTGGTTATCCACTCTTCTGTTGATGAGCATCTAGGTTGTTTCCATCTTCTGGCTATTGTAAATAGTGCTGCAATGAACATAGGTGTGCATATATCTGTTCTTGTCCTGGCTCTCACTTCTTTAAGATATATACCTAGTGATGGAATGGCTGGGACTAATGGTATTTGAAATTCCAACTTTTTAAGGAATCACCATACTGGTTCCCACAGTGGTTATATCATTTGACAGTTCCACCAGCAGTGTATGAGAGTCTCAATCTTTCTGCATCCTCACCACCATTTGTTGTTTTCTGTCTTGTTGAACTTTGTTACTAGTGCTAGGGCAAGATGGTATCTCATTGTTTTGTTTTGCATCTTTCTAATGGCTAATGATCATGAGCATTTTTTCTTAAGTTTCTTGGCCACCTGAATATCCTCTTTAGTGAAGTGTCTATTCATGTCTTACGCCCATTTTAAAATGGGATTATTTGTCTTTTTGTTGTTGAGGTGTTGGAGTTTTCTATAAATTCTAGAGATAAGTCCCTTGTCAGATATGTCATTGCCATTTTTTTTCCCCAATCTGTAGGTTCTCTTTTGACTCTTTTAAAGAAGTCTTTAGAAGCACACAAAAATTTGATTTTTAGAAGGTCCTGTTCATCTAGTTTCTCTTCTGCTGTTTGTGCATTTTGAATTATGCTTGATAGTCTATTTATGCCATATATTAGGGCCCCTAAATTTGCCCCTAGTTTTTCCTTGGGGAATTTTATAGTTTTAGGTTTCACATTTAAGTAATTGACCAATTTGGAGTTAGTTTTGATGTGTGGTGTAAGGTCCAGATCATGTTTGATTTTTCTGCAAATGTATATCCAGTTTTGCCAGCACAATTTGTTAAACAGACAATCTCTTCCCCATTTAATGGATTTCAGCACTTTGTCAAAGGTCAGCTGACCATAGGTCAATGCATCTATTTCTATGTTCTCAATTCTATTCCATTGGTCTATGTGTCTGTCATTGTGCCAATACCAGGCAGGTTTGACTACTGTGGCTGCAAAGTAGGTTTTGAGATCTGGGAGTGTGAGACCTCCTTTGTTCTTCTTCTTTCAATAATGCTTTGCTTTTTCTGAGGTCTCTTTCCTTTCCATGTAAAGTTACGATTGTTTTTCCCATATCCTTAAAGAATGTTGATGGGATCTGGATTGGGATTACATTGAATGTATAGATTGCTTTGGGTCTTCCTATCCATGAGCATGGTATGTTCTTCTATTTATGTAGGTCTCTTATGGTTTCTTGAAGTAGTGTTTTGTAGTTTTCTTTGTACAGGTCTTTTGTGTCCCTGGTAAGATTTATTCCCAAGTATTTTATGTTTTAGGTTGTTGTTGTTGTTGTTAAGTGCCGTCAAGTCTTTTCTGACTCATAGCAACCCCATGCACAGCAGAACGAAACACTGCCCGATCCGCACCAGCCCCACAATCCCTGCTATACTTGAGCCCATCATTGCAGCCACCGTATCAATCCATCTCGTTGAAGGCCTCCCCCTCTTTCGTCGACCCTCCACCCTACCAAGCATGACATCCTTCTCCAGGGAATGGTCCCTTCTTACAACATGACTATAATGTTGATGTCCATAATGTCAAGTCGGTGGGTTGTATTGTTTAGCTCCTCTGCATCTTTGTTGAGTTTCTTTCCAGTTGTTCTATCTTTCATTGAAAATAGTGTATTAAAGTCTCCTACTGTGAGCTTTGTTGGTGACTGCCTAAGGCACATGACTGCTAACCAGAAGGCCGGTGGTTCAAACCCACCAGCCACTCCTTGGAAGGAAGATCTACTTCTGTAATGATACTGCCTTGGAAACCCAAGGAGGGGTCTCTATGAGTCAGATGCAACTTGATGTCAGTGAGTTTGGTTTTGGTACTAGTTGACCGTGGAGCCATCTATTTGCCTTTTCAACTCTTTTAAAGTCTGATTTATGTATTTTTGGGCTCTTTCATTGGGTCCATTGATATTTATTATGATTATATCTTCTTGTTCAATTGATCCTTTAATCATTATATAATGTCCTTACTTGTCTCTTATGGTGGTCTTTGTCTTAAAGTCAATTTGATCAGAAATTAATATTGCCACTCTTGCTCTTTTTTGGTTGCCATTTGCTTGATATATCTTTTTCCTGTTTTTCATTTTTAGTCTATTTTTGTCTTTGTCTCTAAGGTGTGTCTCTTGTAGACAGCATATTGATGGGTTACGTATTCTTATCCAGTCTGCAACTCTCCTTCTCTTGAGTGATGCATTTTATCCATTGACATTTAGCATAATTATTGACAAGTATAAATTGATTGCTGTCATTTTGTTATGTGTTTTTTCCATGGTGTTCCTGGTTTCTTTGTTCTGTATAATTTTCTGTGCTGAACTCATTTTGTTTATGAATCATGTTATCATTTCTTTTGTTGCTATTGTTTTAGTATTTGCTAAATGTTTGTGCTTGTTCTCTTTTATATTGTGCTGTGAATATAAATTGATATTTTTATTGATATTACATTTATTTATTCAGTTAAATTATATTTGTTTGATATTTTGCTGTGAATATAAATTTCTCTTTGAAATTACCCTGTGATTTTTAATTTTCTCCCCAAGTTTAAAACAGTCCATTCTATCTTGCAACTCTCTTGACTTCCTCACTGTTTAGTTCTGTTACTACACTGTTTTTTCCCTCTTTTGGGTTTGTGGTTGTCCTCATTTGCCAACTGATATCTTTGGTTCCCTGTTTACAATCTTGTAAGCTTATTTTACTTTGGATACATCCATGGTTGTGGTGGTTTCTGGGTTGTATCATCTTGTGTATTAATGGTTGGTTGTTATTTGCTATTATTGGCTATCTGTTCAAAGGACTCCCTTTAGTATCTCTTGTAAGGTTGATCTGGTTTTAACAAATTCCATTAA
Source organism: Orycteropus afer afer (assembly GCF_000298275.1). NCBI lineage: Eukaryota > Metazoa > Chordata > Mammalia > Tubulidentata > Orycteropodidae > Orycteropus > Orycteropus afer. The sequence continues at coordinate 675,224 of NW_006922407.1, forward strand.
TTTCTGCTTATCTGGAAATTTCCTAATTTCACCATCATATTTGAGGGTCTTTATTTCATGGTTTTATACATGCCATCCCATTGCTTTCTTGCCGGCATGTTTCTGCAGAGAAATCAGAGCTTAGTCTTTTTGGTTGCCCTTTGTAGTTAACTTTTCGGTTTTCCCATGCTGTTTTCAGGACTCTGTCTTTGGTTTTGGTGAGTTTGATTATGATATGCCTTGGTGATTTTGTTTTGGGGTCTGTCCAATTTGGGGTTCACTGAACTTCTTTAATAAATATCTTCTCTTCTTGTATCATATTGGGGAAGTCTCTTCCAACAAATCTTTGAAAATTTTCTATGTGCTTTTATTTGTCTTTTCCTGTTCTGGGAACCTGATCATAACTTATTCTTGCTGATGGTGTCCATCATGAATGTTAGCCTTTCTTCATTTTTTTTTTTTAATCTTTTTTTCTCACTGATCCCTTAACAAAGTTGTATTGAGATATTTGTCTTCAATCTCATTATGTCTATCTTCCATTGATTCAATACCAGAAATCTTAGTAATAATCATCTGGATTTGTGTTTGTTGTTTTTGTATGGTTTCTAATTTTTTGTTTATTTTGTCAGTTTGTTCTTGTATTGCTTTCTTAAATTGTTCTAGAGTTTTGTCTATGTTTCCCTTAATTTTGTCAGTGTTTTTCTTGATCTATCTCTCAATACACTGAAGGTATCCAAATACAATTCTTTTGAATTCCTTATCAGGCAGTTCCAATGCCATTTCTTCCTCAGGAAGGTTTTCTGAGTCTGTATCCTAGTCCCTTGTTTGTATTACTTTATCTTGCTTCTTTGTGTAAACTTGCAAGATATTGTGATGTTGTTTTTTTATTTCTATTATATTTGCTAGCTTGACACTTACCACCTATTTCCGGTGGTACTCACCACCTGTCTCCTGGTGGGTGTGACAGAGGATGAGACTGTGTGTACAGATTTCCTTTAGCTCTTCATGAAGAGCAGTTGAGGGTGAGTTGGGCTGGTATTGACCACTGTCTATTGTTGATTAGGTAGTGCAGAAGCAAGTGGTAGCTCTCACCCAATGAGTAGGGTTACAGGTGGTGCAAGTGTGGTTGGGTCATGTGGGCACAACTGTCTCCCACCCAGTTAGAAAAAAAGAGAAAAAAACTACCAAAAAAATAAAAACAAGAGGAAAAAAGAAACAAACTGCATAAACAAACAGAAATAAACAAACAAAAAAATTCACCATCTCTTTCTAGTCATCAGTCTCCTATGAGGTTACCCATGCTGTCTTCTGCAAGTGGAGCCTATTCTTAGGTTGCTGCCCAGTCAGAATGCCACTTGCAATTATTCAAAATGGCTACACCCTCAGGACAGCCAATAGTCCACAGCTCTGCTTGTCTCCTTTTTCATTATTTTCCTTTCTAGTCATCAGGCACCAGTGCGATTTCCCAAGAAGTCCTTGGCAAGTGCAGCTGATTCTTAGATTTTTGTCCAGATCAGAACACCACTTGTAAATATTCAAATTGGCCATGCTGTCAGGACAGCTGACAGTCCACAGCTCCATTTGTCTGCTTATTCAGTGCTTTCATTCAGGTTCTTCTACTAATTAGTATTTAATTCACTACTTTATCCTTCCCTTCAAAGATTAGGGTTCCAGGATTATCTTCTGTATCTGTTTTAATTAACTTCTCGTTTCTTTTTTGTAGAGGGTCTGTTAGCTTGTCTGCTTTTTTGGTTACCTAGTACCCTCTGACAGGAGTATACCACAAATGGAATGGCTTGAACAAACAGGAGTTTATTCTCTTACAATTTTGGAGGCTTTAAGTCCAGGTTCAAAGTGCCAGGCTCTAGGGGATGGGTGAAAGCCCCTCAACTTTGGGTCTCAACTCTGCCTCCTGATCCTGGCCCACTGAAGCTGGAAGCTTTTCTTCACACAGACAACTGCTGTTTGCTGATGCTGACAAACCCAAGGTCAATAATTAAAAGGGCACAGTCCCAATGTTACCAAACAACATGCCAGGCCATAGATTCAAGTCCATTGAAAGTCCCAAAATCGGCAGAGCATGGCAGGCTGCTGAACACGACTCAGCTACATGCAGGGTTCAAGTGTGCTATAAGCTAGAGACCTCCCAAAGCTGCTTCTCACATACGGGAAGTAGAACACATCCCTAAAGCAGCTACTCAGCTGCTTGTGATAGAGTCCATCAGAGAGCTGATTGCCATTCTCATCATGGGGAATAATTACCACCAGCTGCCCAGACACTCAACCAGGCCCAGCCAAGTTGATAACAACCTTAACTACTGTATCTACTTATTCCCCCATCTTCTAAGAAGTCATCAAAATTGGTGCATAAATTTGAATAATAGTCATATTAACTGGTCTTCCTTGTGGATGTACGGATATTAACCTATCACTGACCGTGTTATACTTCAAGATAGATTTTTAAGTGTTCTTTCTGACCATAAATACAATAATATTCCTCTCTGTGGTAGTTAAGGTTTTACTTAACCAGGCTGGGCCTGGTTTTGAGTGGCTGAACAACTGGTGGTAGTTATTCCCCATGATGAGACTGGCAATGGACTTCATGGTGGAATCTGCTGTGAGCAGCTGAGTAGCTTCTTTAGGGATATGGTCTGCTTCCTGTATATAAGAAGAAGCTTTGGGAATGGTTCACAGCTTTTTGGCATGCTTGGACCCTGCAGGTAGCCAAGTCTTCATTCAACAGCCTGCCATGCTCTGCTGATCCTGGGACTTTTAATGGATTTGGCTCAATGGCCTGCTATGTGGTTTGGTAATATCAGGGACTGTGCCTTTTTACTTGTTGACCTTGGGCTTGTCAGCCTCAGCACCCAGCAGATGCCTGAGTGAAGAGATACATTTAGTGAGCTGGGAGCAACAAGCAGAGCTGAAGCCCAAGGTCAAGGGGCTTTCACCCAGCCCCTACAGCCCAGCACTTTGAACTTATACTTCTAGACTCCAAACTGTAAGAGAATAAACTCCTATTTGTTAAAACCATCCCATTTGTGGTATATTTTCTGTTAGAGTGGCACTAGGTAACCAAAACACTCTCCAATTTGTCATTCCCTGCATAATAGAAAATAAGAGTGTTGGATTCAAAATGGCAATACCAGTCCATTTCAGCCAACTAACACCTGGGATATCAATTTTCAAGCATTCAATTTCATTTTTCACAATATCCAATTTTCCTTGATTCATGCTTTTGGAAAAAAAAATTTGTTGTGATTTGAGTGAAAGTTTAAAGAACAAAATTGGTTTTCCACTCAACAATTCATACAAATTTTGTTTCATTACATTGATTGCAATTCCCACAATGTAACTCTTCCCACATCACTCTCCCCACTTCCTCCCTGTGTTTCCCATTTACATTTGGCCTTTCCTATCCCTTTTTTGCCTTCTAAGATTTATTCCTGGGCAAAAGATACTCCTTTCTTTTTTCTTTTTTTTTTTTTCCAATTTTTATTGTGATTGGAGTGAAAGTTTACAGAGCTAATTCCTATTCCATACAGCAATATTCCATACAGCAGTTCACATACACTTTGTCTCATGACATTGACTGCAATTTCCCACAATGCAACAGATCCACAAGATGTTCTTTTAATCTCTTATGGCTGACTATTTGCCTATTGCTTGGCCCTTTATTCGTACTTCATACATTTCATGTTGATTATTAATGGATGTTTTCAGCTGTTGCTTCTCATTCTGAATTGTGTCACATCAGGGAATGAAGGTCCCAATAGCTCTACTCTACTGGCATAATTAAGGTTGACCCTACTTTTTAAAATTAATTAATTTAACTTTTATTGTGGCAAAAATACACACAACAAGACATTTGCCAGCATAACAACTTCCACATGTATAGCTAAGGGACATTGATTACATTTTTCTTGTCACCATTATTGCTATCCTTTTCTAAAATATTCCACCACCTATTAGCATAAACTCAATGCCCCCAAACAAAAGTTTCTCCTTTCCCCCTCCCTCCTGTCTCTGATAACCACTAATAATCTTTGTGTGTGTGTTTGTGTGTGTGTGTGTGTGTGTATACACACATTATATTTTAACCTACCTAGAAATTTTCCCTCTCCTCCCCTCCCATCCCTGGTAACCAACAAAGAAAGTTTCCTTTGATGTGTAAACCTTTCCTTGACTTTTTACAATAGTGGACTAATAACAGTATTTGCCCTTCTGTGATTGACTTATTTCATTCAACATAATGTCCTCCAAGTTCATCCACATTATGTGGTGTCTTGCAGATTCTACATTACTCTTTAGGGTTGCAATGTTAAAGAATAATGTAGAATCTGCAAAACACCGCATAAGGTGGATGAACTTGGAGAACATTATTCTGAGTGAAATAAGTCAATCACAAAAGGACAAATATTGTATTAGTCCATTATTGTAAAAGTTAAGGAAAGGTTTATCTATAGAAGAAAATTTTCTTTGTT
>NW_006922407.1:681371-682140 GCF_000298275.1 Orycteropus afer afer
GTCCATCAACTGAGGAATGGATAACCAAACTATGGTACATGCACACAATGGAATACTATGGAATGCTAAAGAATAATGTAGAATCTGCAAAACACTGCATAACGTGAATGAACTTGGAGGGCATTATGCTGAGTGAAATAAGTCAATCATAAAAGGACAAATATTGTATTAGGTCGTTATTGTAAAAGTCAAGGAAAGGTTTATCTATGGAAGGACATTTTCCTTGTTGGTTACCAGGGGTTGGAGGGGAGAGTAGGGAACACTGTTAGATAGATAGAGATAAGTATTGATTTTGGTTGAAGAGAAGGGCAATGTAGCAAATGTGAGTGATCAATATGGTGGCATTGAGGAAGATAAAGACATAAGAGGTACATTGGAGGTACAGACAACAAAGATGAACCCTTTTGCACATACAGTATTGCATTGTCAGTGAAGGCAAACATGGGTATATGGGTGGATAGATGGGTGCACAGATGGGTGGACAGGCTGAACTAGTAGTTATGTCTATGAAGTGGGGAGTGTATCCAAGAACATGTATAGGGTTGGCACTCCTTGGAGAGAACAAGCAAGAGAGAAAGAAGGGCTGCTCAGGCACAGGGAGACATCTCAGGGGGTAGAAGTGCATGGAGGGATGGACACAGGGAAGTGGTAGCTATCAGGAGGAAGTGGGAGGGGAGCTGTTGCAATGTGGTCAATGTCATGAGACAAAGTGTATGTGAACTGCTGTATGGAAAGTGAATTTGCTCTGTAATTTCACCCAAATCACAAT
>NW_006922407.1:684094-691352 GCF_000298275.1 Orycteropus afer afer
TTTTGCTGGGTATATAATTCTTGGCTGAAAATTTTTCTCCTTCAGGGTTTTATATAAACCATCCCATTGTATTCTTGCTTGCATGGTCTCTGCTCAGAAACAGAGCTTATTCTTACTGGCTGATTTTTGTATGTAACTTTTTGTTTTTCCCGTGCTGCTCTCAGGTTTCTGTCTTTGTCCTTGGTTTTGGTGAGTTCGATGATGATATGTCTCCATGATATTTTTTTGGAGTCTATTCTGTTTGGGTTTTGTTGGACTTCCTGAATGGATATGTTCTCCTCTTTCATCATACCAGGGAAGTTTTCATCCAGCAAATCTTTGGCAATTTTCTCAATGGTTTTATTTTTCTCTTCCTGTTCTGGAATTCCAATGACATGTAGATTATTTCTTTTGACAGTATCCCACATGAACCTTAGGCTTTCTTCATTATGTTTTGATTTTTTTTCTGACGGATCCCTTTCCAAAGAAGTATTTAGGTATTTGTTTTCAATCTCATTAATTCTGTCTTCCATTGCATCAATTCTACCCCTTTGCCCTTCCAATGTGTTATCTATTTCTAATAATTTAGTATTAATCTTCTGGATTTCTATCTGTAGATTTAGAATCTTTTCTAATTTTTAATTTATTTTGTCATTTTGTTCTTGTATTTTCTTCCAGAATTCTTCTAAGGTTTTTTTCTGTGTTTTCTTTGGTCTGTCTCTCAATCCTTTGAAGATAGCTAAATATAATTCTTTTCAATTCCTTATCAGAGAGTTCCAATGATGCTTCTTCCTCATGGATGTGTTCTGGGTCTGTACCCTGTTCCCTTGTTTCTACCACTTTATCTTGCTCCTTTGTGTGGACTGTGATGGTCTGTTTTTCCCGAGACATTGTGGTATTATATTAAGATCTCTTTTAATTGTTTGTGAAGAGCAACCAAGGATGATTCAGGCTCTTCTTGGTGGGGTTTTATCATTGGCCCCTTGATGGAGGAAGAGGTGCTGGCTCTTGCTCATTAAGCGAAGTTGCAGGAGGTGTGGGTGTACTTGGATCTTGTGAGGACTCTTGCTGTCTCCCAGTCAGTTAGGCAAAAATTACAATTGAATAACCATTGAAAAAAGTATAAGCACATGGGCAAAAAATACACCCTGAAGTCATACAGGACCAGTAACCCCAAGAAAAGGAAAAGGGTGGGAAAGAAGAAGAAAACAGATACATCTACAATATCTGGGGATAGGTCACTGAAAGTAAAAAGGTAGAGAAGAAGAATAATGAATAAAGAAAAAAACAAAGAAACAAACCAACAATACAAAAGAAAATAAAAGCAAAAACAGAACAAAACAAAACAAAAGGAATGGGGTTAACCATGAGAAAACAAAACAAAACAAAAAAAGGTGTAGACTAGGACCTTTTCAGTCATGTAGTGCACGTCCAGAGAGTTGTTGGGGTTAATGGAAAGCAAAACCTCTTCTTAAGACCCTGAAAACTGGTAGAGCACTGTCTCTTTAGGTTGTCACTAGCTGCTGGTTATGTGTTGATTTATTTTGTCTTGGTTTTATGGTTTAATATTTTGAAAAGGTGAAGCTCGTGTGTTTTATTTTATTATTGATTCAATTGTGTTGGGTTGCTCTGCTGTTTTCTTTGTGATGGTAGAATCACTGTGTGTAGTGTGGATATGTGTTTCTGTTTGTCGTGAAGAGGGTTTAGAGTTTGAAGTGGGAGGTTTTATGGTAATTGGCTGAATATGTTTTCTTCTATTGAGTGAGTGAAGATATTGGCAGAGAAGGTGAGAGCGGAAGACGGAAAGCTTGGTGTTGCTAGGGTCAGTTTCTAGGGCTTTGAGCAGGCTATTTTTGATGTTGTATTTATTTGCGAGACTGCAGCTCAACATCAGGAAAGATTCTTATTGTTAGAGCATCACAAATTTCCACCAATTTCAGGCATGCTCAAAGATCCTGCCTCTGTGGCCCCACAGCGCCAAAGAATGGCTCCAAGGCAAAAATACTGGGAGTGCAGTTTCTTCCCTCTCCCTGTTCTGTCTGCCCGCAGTGCTGACGTAATCCCACCAGACCGCTAAAGGCCGGCTCTGGAGTTTGTCTGTGATACCGCCCAGCTGCAGCGCCAAAGACGCATGCAGTTTCAGCTGTGTTAGGGTCAGGGAGTACCTGCTAGTGACCTGCAGTCCCAATCTCTGTGACAAAGAAAAGCACGATGTCTCCCAGTCTGACCCCAGTCCACTCTGTGACCCACTGGGAGGGCAGGAAGCTATCCTTCCTGTCGCAACAGTAAGTTTTCCTCCAAATCTCAGCGGAGGTGTCCGTGCCCACTGCCAGCACCCAGAAGACCTAAATTACCTCCCAAAAAATCAAGATCAGCTGCTGGAGGCAGGTCTCTGCCGCTGCCCACCAGAATATTAGAGTGGTCGCTGGTAAGCTGTTATAAAGCATCCTCCCTCTTGGCTCGGGGATCTCAGGTGGGCACCCTAACCTGTCACACAGTGACTACTCCAGAAGAGTTTCCAATGCCTCTCTCGGGTGCCCGTCTAGCCTCCTCCAGTAGCTCTTTCCTAAATAATCTCCCTGTGCCTTTCCTCTAATTCTGCTCTTCTGTGTTTGATGCACTCTGATTCTGTGAGCTGTTTAGAGCACCAAAATTCCTAATTTAAACTGTTGTGGCTACTTTTCCAAGACCTTAGATGCCAGAGGGATAAAGTGTGCCGCTCACTGACGCAACTCCATTTTGAACTTAGAAATCCATTTTCTATGTGAAAAGAAAAACAAAATGAAAAGTAAATTCTCTTTAAATAGTGATCCCACTTGTTGAAAAGACTATTTCTTCTCCCATTGTCTTGGCACCCTTGTCAAATATCAACTGGCTATAGATGTATAGCTTTATATCTGGACTCTCAAATCCATTCTATTGTCATACATCTAGCCTGATGTTACCACACTGTCTTTATTACTTTAGCTTTGTAATAGGCTTCAAAGTTGAGAAACATGAGTCTACCAAATTTGTCCTTTTTCAAGATTGTTTTGCCTATTCTGTTTCTCTCGGATTTCCATATGAATTTTAGAATCAGGTTGTCAAATTCTACAAAGAAACCCTCATGGATTCTAACAGGGATTGTATTGAATCCATGGCATAGTGCCTAAGGCATTTAACTGCTAACCAGAAGGTTGGCGGTTCAAATACACCAGCCACTCCTCGGAGGAAGGTTGGGCAATCTACTTCCGTAGTGATACCGCCTCAGAAACCCAAGGTGGTGTCGTTATGAGTCCAGGCCAACTCCACAGCAGTGTTTTGTGTTGTGTTGCCATCTTAATAAGTTTAAGTCATTCAGTTCATGAGCATAGGATTTCATTTATTTAGGTCTTCTTTAATTTTTTTAAACAACATCTTTTATTATATAAGTCTTGTACTTCTTTTTTGAAATTTATTCCCAATATTTTATTCTTTTTGATGCTATTGAAAATGGAATTGCTTTTCTAATTTTATTTCCAATTTGTTCATTGCTACTGTATAGAAATACAATTGACTTTTGTATATTGATCTGTATTCTGTAACTTTGCTGAATCAGTTTATTGTTTTAAGTAGTTTATTTTTATTGTTATTGCCCTTCTCTCCACCCAAATCACTACTTTTCTCTATCTTTCTAACAGCGGTCCCTCCTCTCCCCTCCCACCCCTAGTAACCAACAAAGAAAATTTCCTTTTATAGATAAATCTTTCCTAACTTTTACAATAACAGACTAATGCAATATTTGTCCTTTTGTGATTGACTTATTTCACTCAGCATAATGTCCTCCAAGTTCATATATGTTATGCAGTGTTTTGTAGATTCTACATTATTCTTTAGCATTGCATTGTATTTTAAATAGTTTTTAAGTGAGTTTCCTATACACAAGTTCCTATATACAAGATCATGTTATCTGCAAATAGAGATAGCTCTATTTCTTCCTTTCCATTTTCGATTCCTTTATTTATTTCTCTTGCCTAACTCTGGTAGCATAGTGCCCAAGGCATTTGACTGCTAACCAGAAGGCTAGCGGTTCAAACCCACCAGCCACTCCTTGGAAGGCAGGTTGGGAAATCTACTTCTGTAGTGATACTGCCTCGGAAAGCCAAGGAGGGGTCACTATGAGTCAGATCCAACTCGATGGTACATAACAACAACTGTTCTGAGGAGCTCTGGTGGCATAGTGCCTAAGTCTTTTGACTGCTAACCAGAAGACTGGTGGTTCAAACACACCAGTCACTCCTCAGAAGGAAGGTTGGGCAATCTATTTCTGTAGTGATACTGCCTTGGAAACACAATGAGGAGTCTTTATGAATCAGATCTGACTTGATGGCAGTGAGTTTTGTTTGGTTCAGTTTAACTTTCCTGAGTAGAACTTCTGGTACAATGTTGAACATAAGTGGCAAGAGCAAACACTCTTATCTTTTTCTTGAGCTTGTGGGAAAATATTTAGTCTTTCAATATTGAATATAGTGGTAACTGTGGGGTTTTCATAGCTAGCCTTCTAAGCGGGAAGCTTGAGCTGACAGCCAGATGCAGGTAAGGGGAGGGAGACCCCCCACCACAGGCAGGAATCGGGAAGCCAGGGCCAACGGCAGGATCCAGATAAGGGAATGGAGAGGCCCCACCACAGGCAGGAAGTGGGAAGCCAGGGCCGATGGCCCAGATACAGGTAGAGGGAAGGTCAGGAAGTGGGTGGAGAGGCTTTGAACAAACTTGTCTGTCAGTTTGTCCTAATATGGTGGCCTGTGTGTTGCTGTCAGGCTGGAGTCTGTGCCACTGGTGTTACAAATGCAGCAGGGTTAAGCATGGTGGAAAGGTTTCATCAGATCTTCCAGACTGAGACAGACTCAGGAGAAGGATGAAGCCATCCACTGCTCAAAGAACTGGCCAGGTAAAACCTTATGAATAGCAGTGAAACACTGTCTGATATATTACTGGAAAACTTTATGAATAGCCCTAAAACATTGTCTGATACAGTGCCAGAAGATGAGCCCCTCAAGTTGGAAGGCACTCAAAATATGACTGGGAAAGAGCTGCCTAATCAGAGTAGAACTGACCTTAATAATACAGATAAAGTAGAGCTTTTGGGACCTCCATTTGCTGATGTGTCACATTTCAAAATGAGAAGAAATATCTGCAAACATCCTTTAATAATTGGAACATGGAATGTATGAAGTATGAATCTAGGAAAATTGGAAGTTGTCAAAAAATGAAGCGGAACACATAAAGATTGATATCCTAGGCATTAGTGAACTGAAACGGACCGGTTTTGGCCATTCTGAATCAGACAAACATATGATCTACTATGCTGGGAATGACAAGCTAAAGAGGAATGACATGGCATTCATCATCACCAAGAATGTTTCAAGATCTATCCTGAAGTACAATGCTGTCAATGATAGGATAATAGCCATATGCCTACAAGGAAGACAAGTTAATACCAGTATTATTCAAATTTTTCTAGCAACCATCAAAGCCAAAGATGAAGAAATTGAGGATTTTTACCAACTTCTGCAATCTGACATTGACCAAACATGCGATCAATATGTGCTGATTATCACTGGTGACTGGAATGCAAAAGTTGGAAACAAAGAAGAATCACTGGCAGTTGGAAAATTTGGCCTTGGTGATAGAAATAATACTGGAGATAGCATGAAAGAATTTTGCAAGACGAACGACTTTTTCATTGTAAATACCTTTTTTCAACAACACAAATGGCAGCTACATATGTGGACCTCACCAGATGGAGTACACAGGAATCAGACTGACTACATCTGTGGAAAGAGGCAATGGAAAAGCTCCATATCTTCAGCCAAAACAAGGCCAAGAGGTGATTGTGGAACAGACCATTAACTGCTCATATGCAAGTTGAAGTTGAAGATAATTTTCAAAAGTCCACAAGAGCCAAAATATGACCTTGATTATATCCCTCCTGAATTTAGAGACCATCTAAAGAATATATTTGATGCACTGAACACCAACGACTGAAAACTCAAGGAATTGTGGGATGGCATCAAGCACATCATCCATGAAGAAAGCAAAAGGTTATTAAAAAGACAGGAAAGGAAGAAAAGACCAAAATGAATGTTATAAGAGACTCTGAAACTTGTCCTTGAAAAGAGAGTAACTAAAGAAAATGGAAGAAATGACAAAGTAAAAGAGCAAAACAGAAGATTTCAAAGAGCAGCTCAAGAAGACAAAGTCAATTATTATAATGAAACATGCAAAGACCTGGAGTTAGAAAACCAAAAGGGAAGAACACGTTTGACATTTCTCAAGCTGAAAGAACTGAAGAAAAAAATTAAGTCTCAAGTTGCAATATTGAAAGATTCTAAAAGCAAAATATTGAAAGATGCAGGAAACATCAAAAAAAAGATTAAAGGAATACTCAGAGTCACTATACCAAAAAAAAAATTGGTCAACATTCATCCATTTAAGGACATGGCATATGATCAAGAACCAATGGTATTGAAAGAAGAAGTCAAAGCTGCACTGAAGGAAGTGGCGAAAAACAAGGCTCGAGGTATTGACAGAATACCCATTGAAATATTTCAACACACAGATGCTGCACTGAAGGCACTCACCTGACTATGCCAAGAGATTTGAAAGACAGCTACCTGGCCAACTGACTGGAAGAGATCTTTATTTGTACCTATTCCAAAGAAAGGTGATTCCACAGAATGTGGGAATTATTGAAAAATAACAGTAATATTGCACGCAAGTAAAATCTTACGGAAATATTTCAAAAATGGTTGCAGCAGTATATTGACAGAGAACTTCCAGAAATGCAAGCTGGACTCAAAAGAGGACATGTTGTTGTTGTTGTTGTTGTTGTTGTTGTGAGGTGCCGTCGAGTCCCTTCTGACTCATAGTGACCCCATGCAAAGCAGAACGAAACACTGCCCAATCCTGTGCCAGCTCCATGATCTTTGCTATACTTGAGCCCATTGTCACAGCCACCATGTCAATCCATCTCATTGAAGGCCTTCCCTTCTTTTGTCAACCCTCCACCTTACCAAGCATGACACCCTTTTCCAGGGAATGGTCCCCTCTGACAACATGACCAAAATAGGTGAGACAAAGTCTGACCATCCTCACTTCCAAGGAGCATCTCGGCTGCACTTCCTCCAGGACAGATCTGTTAGTTCTTTTGGCAGTACATGGTACCTTCAGCATTCTTCACCAGCACCACAACTCAAAAGCATCAACTCTTCTTCAGTCTTCCTTATTCATTGTCCAGCTCTCCCATGCATATGAGGCG
>NW_006922407.1:696226-696790 GCF_000298275.1 Orycteropus afer afer
AAGAATTTTGGAAGAAAATACAAGAACAAAATGAAAAATTAGAAATGATTCTAAATCCACAGATAGAAATCCAGAAGATTAACACTAAATTGTCTGAAACAGATAACACATTGGAAGGGCAAAGGAATAGAATTGGTGCAATGGAAGACAAAATTAATGAGATTGAGGACAAATAACAAAATATTTCTTTGGAAAGGGATCAATTAGAAAAAAGATCCAAACAAAATGAATCAAGCCTAAGGTTCATGTGGGATACCATCAAAAGAAATAATCTACGTGTCATTGGAATTCCAGAACAGGAAGAAAAAGACAAAACCACTGAGAAAAGTGTCCAAGATTTGCTGGAGGAGAACTTCCCTGAAATGCTGAGAGATGAGGAAATATCCATTCAGGAAGTCCAACGAACCCCAAAAAGGATAGACCCCAAAAGAAAATCACCAAGAAACATCATCATCAAACTCATCAAAAACAAAGACAAACACAGAATCCTGAAAGCAGCACGGGAAAAACAAAAAGTTACCTACAAAGGACAGCCAGTAAGAATAAGCTCTGATTTCTCAGCAG
>NW_006922407.1:698425-699691 GCF_000298275.1 Orycteropus afer afer
CAGAAGAAAAGAAATAATCAGGATTTGAGTAGAAATCAATGAAACAGAAAATAGAAGGACAATAGAAAAAATCAATAGGACCAGAAGTTGGTTTTTTGAAAAGATCAATAAAATTGACAAACCTCTGGCAAATTTAACAAAGGAACAGAGGGAGAGAATACAAATAACACAAATAAGAAACGAAATGGCAACATCACAACAGAACCACCTGAAATAAAAAGGATAATATCAGGATACTATGAAAAACTCTACTCCAATGAACTTGAAAATTTAGAAGAAATGGACAGATTTCTAGAAACACGCCATTTACCTAACCTAACACAGACTAATGTGGAACAGTTGAACAGACCCATCACAAAAGAAGAAATTGAACAGGTCATCAAAATATTACCAGCTAAAAAAAGTCCTGGCCCACACATTTCACCAGAGAATTCTATAAAACATTCAGAGAAGAACTAATACAAGTCCTACTCAAACTCTTCCAAAACATAGAGAAGGATGGAATCCTCCCTAACTCATTTTATGAACCAAGCATAACCTTGATACCAAAACCAGGCAAAGACATCACTCAAAAGGAAAACTACACACCAATATCCCTCATGAATATAGATGCAAAAATCTTCAACAAAATCCTAGCAAATAGACTACAACAACATATCAAGAACATCATTCATCATGACCTAGCGGGGTTCATATCAGGTATGTAGGGATGGTTGAACATGAGAAAAACAATCAAAGTCATCCACCACATAAATAAAACAAAGGAGAAGAACCACATGATCATATCAGTTGATACAGAAAAGGCATTTGATAAAATGCAACACCCATTCCTGATTAAAACCCTCAGCAAAATAGGAATAGAAGGGACATTCCTCAACATTAAAAAGGGCTTTTATGCAAAACCAACAGCCAACATTATTCTTAATGGAGAGAGACTGAAACAATTCCTCTTGAGAACAGGAACCAGACAAGGATGCCCGCTGTCACCACTTCTATTCAACATTGTACTGGAAGTCCTGGCTATGGCCATAAGGCAAGAAGAGGAAATCAAAGGCATCCAAATTGGTAAAGAAGAAGTCAAACTATTTCTATTTGCTGATGATATGATCCTATACCTAGAAAACCCAAGAGACTCAGTCAAAAATCTACTGGAACTAATTGACAAATTTAGCATCGTGGCAGGATATAAGATCAACATCCAAAAATCAGTTGGATTCCTCTACATCAGCAAAGAGATTGCTGAAAAAGAAATAAGGAAATCAATAC
>NW_006922407.1:706436-714517 GCF_000298275.1 Orycteropus afer afer
ATGATGGGCTCAAGTATAGCAGGGATTGTGGGGCTGGTGCAGGATCGGGCAGTGTTTTGTTCTGCTGTGTGTGGGGTCGCTATGAGTCGGAAACAACTCGACGGCACATAAAAACAACAACAACATTCCTTGGAGAAGGATATTATGCTTGGTAAAGTGGACTGTTGGTGAAAAGGGGAAGTTCCTCAACCAGATGGATTGATACAGTAGCTCAGGTACAGCAAGGATTGTGAGTATGGGTCACCACCTGCCAGGCAGTGTTTCATTATGTTGTACTTATATAGGGTCGCTATGAGTTGGAGCCGACTTGGCAGCACCTAAGAACAAGAGCACGTAGTGTGTAAAATTGTGAAAAAATTAAAGACGATATAACCATTATGAATTAAAGCAAACATTCATGGATGTGGGCTTGGACCTTGGCTATTTATTAGCTATGTGATCTTAGGCAAATGACTAAACTTGTCCAAACTTATTTCTTCAGCTGTAAGTGGATAACCGGTCATGGAATGGCTTGTAATAGAGTTAATGAAGATGGACCTCTCTTCTCTTTTTAATCTGTGGATTTCTTTTATTGTGCAAAAATATAACATAAACTTTGTCGTTTTCAAGCACAATTTATTATCATGGGGCAGGACCTAAGGCATTTTGAGTGCTAACCAGAAAGTTTGCAATTTAAATCCACCAGGCCCTCTGCCAAAGATGGGGCAGTCTACTTCCTTAAAGATTTATTGCCTTGGAAACCCAATGGGGGTTGTTACAATCAACTCAATGTCAGTGGGTTTGGTTTTTTTTTTTTTTAAATCATATTCACAACCAGTACCCCTATGTTTCCAAACTTTTTTTTTCAACCCAAACAGAAGGCCCTTTTTAAACTGGAAACAGGTCTTGAAAGGAAGGGAAAGTATTACTGGAGTGCCTACTACATGCTGGGTGGACTCACGTAAATTAGTTTTCGCAACAGGTTTTGGGAGAAGGCAATTGCATTTTATAGCTCTTCGTTTTTCAGTTGGGAGTTTTCCCCCAACTTCTAATCAAAAGATGCACGCACTGCCGTTGGGTCGGATCGGACTTCATAGTGAACCTTCCTTGGGTTTCTGAGGCAGTATCACTCGGAAGGAAGATGGGGCAATCTACTTCCGTAGTGATACTGCCTCGGAAACCCAAGGAGCGGTCGCTATGAGTCGGTCCGACTCGACGGCACATAACAACAACAACCACATCACTACTAAAGGATAGTGCCCAATCTTCCTTCCGAGGAGTGGTTGGTGGGTTTGAACCACCGGCCTTCTGGTTAGTAGTCAAAGGCCTTAAGCGTTGCCACCAGAGATTCCAAGCAAAATAGTGCCATGAGTTAACCCTGCAGGGCTGAGCCCTAAGAGTCGGCTCCCTCGGGAGGTCGAAAAAGTTGAGTGGGAGGGGAAGTGTGTGTCAAAGAACCAGGAAAGTAAGACAGATGGGAAAGTTGATGAGGATAAGGAAACCACCACATTGAAAACCTGGACCTGCCGTGATGCAGTGTCCCACAAGTTCTAGCTAAGATTAATAAATCTCATGGATTTTTGTGAGAAACCACCAAACGAAGCAACCTCCGACGGCCACATCTTTCCCAAACAAATCCCAAAACCGATGGAAACAACGCCGACAATGAGCGGGAAAACAACAGCCACTTCAAATCACCCCACCCATCAGCTAACGTTACTTTACTTCCTAGCCGCCCGCCTACCTTGCTCGCGAGAGATGTTTTCATTGGCCCACTTCCGCCAAGCGTCCGTTCTCATTGGCCTATTCGTCTGTTCGTCCGGTTCTGGCGCGTACACCTCGCGCTCAGACCCGTCATTTTTGGGGCTAGAGACCCCGCCTCCGCGTGCCGTGTGCAAAACCAAATGGTCGTTAGGAGCAGGCGAAGGGGGCGGAGTCAGGATAGAAGGAGGCGCGCAATTGGGCAGCTACCAGGGTTCAAACTAGCAAAGCGAACTGGCATTTGCGGGGGTGGCGCGAGGAGGGTCTCTCGTTATTGTTTGGCGATCCAGCAGTGGTGGCGACGGCAGAGGCGGCTGTTGGTGTTGAGGTAGTGGTAGTGGCGGCGGCGGCGGCGGCGGTGGCTCGAGGGGTGGAGCAGGTGCGGCGCGCGCGGGCCGAGTGGAGGCAGTTGACGCCGCGTCCGAGTGGACGGAGTGGAAGTAGCGCAGCGCGTTCAGGAGCGACGTCGACACCATGGTAAGGTCCAGAGCGGGGCCGCGTCTTCCTGCCTCCGCCGCTTTGATGCGAGACAGGTGTCACGGGCGTGCCCTGGGCCGCAGGCGTCGGACGCAGTCCATCGACACCAGGCCTTTCCGCGCTGCCCAGCGGCCGCTACATGTTGAGCTTGGAGTTTGTTGGGCATCCTGCAGCGGGATTGCATCCCAGCTAAGTCCCCTTACCACGCCTACTGAGGGCTGCCATTCTAGCCCCTTCATTTCAAACTGGAAGCGCCAAAAACCTGCGACGCCCCTGGTCTCGCAGGGAACCGCTCCGTCCGAGGCCGCCTGGCTGTGGCCGTTTGGGTAAAAACTTGCCCAGGTAGCGAGGACTGGATTCATTGATCGCAACGAACTGAAGTTTAGTCCCAACACTAGTGTTTCAAGAGAATAAAATAGGACTGACCTGGCGGGAGCTGCTTGTGTGGTTCCTGACCTCATTCACTGTGTGACTCTGAAAGATGTTTCAGTCAAAGACTTTATTTCATGTTAAAAAAAGGTGGAAGTTAGGAACGGCCAAACAACTTGGTTTGGATTTTGTAATACAGAAACAAGTGTTTGTGCATTAAGGTGTTTAAATGAGGTCAAACAGGATACCACTTTAGAAGTTAGAAATCTTTCACGATATGAATTATGTGATGATCTTTGGAGTAAATTTCAGATTTATACTCAAATACTTACATTCATGATCTTTGAGCTATAAAGCTCCTTTATAAAGGAGAACCTAATTGTAAATTATTTGCTCTGGGTTACTGTATAGATTTGGGTTGGACTCCCCTACAGTTTGCCGTTTTCACTATACAATAGTACCTCCCGTTGCCTCTGCTATGAATTTTCTGTCTTAAATTATCCATCTTTTTATTCTAAAATTCAGATGTACATTGGAAAAAAACTGGCTTTTAAAAAAGTTTCTAAAGTCGAGGAAAAAAGATTTATGCATTGCCGTAAAGATATTGGTAATTCAGTTGTTACCAATCATTAATTATGTTGGCATTCCTGCTTTAAGCATCGTATCTTAATACAGGTAACTTTAACCGGAGCTACCTGCATAAAAGTTAAACCCAGGTTGTCATAGTAGTAGTTGATTAATATAGATAATATTAGTTGATTAGTCTTGTGCTTGATATGACGAATGGGATTTAATAGACATATAACACTTGACTTTAAACAAATTGGCTAATCGAGGAAAAAAAATTTTGGTTATTGGAGAATTTTCACGTCTTAACATTGGAATAGACTTGATGGATAATTGTAATTTGTAGTTTACAATTATTGTACAGTGCTCTATAGTAAAGTACTTTCACAAATTGAGGCACAGATTATATCTGATCTAGAAATTAATTTGCTCAAGCTGCTGATTTTCATGGTACTTGCTGGTTTTTAATCTCTGGGGATATGCTATGTATTTGGTCCTCTGTTTGTTGTTATGTGCCATCAAGTTGGACCTGACTCATAGCGACCCCTCCTTGGGTTTGGGAGGCAGTATCACTACGGAAGTAGATTGCCCCATTTTCCTTCTGAGGTGTAGCTGGTGGGTTTGAACTGCCAGTCTTCTGGTTAGCAGTCAAGTGCCTCAGGCACTATGCTACCAGGGCTCCTAAAATACATAAATATTAACATAAGCTAAAAATACAAGAGGCAGTGAGTTGTCATTCTTGATTTTCTCAATCTAATTATATTGCATACTTTTTAAGTTTGAGAAGAGGTGAGTGTATACCTAATTACACTAATAGGAAAATATCCTGGTATCTGGTTTTCAAAGTTTTCTGAAACGTATTCCAGCTTTGTGTGTGTGTGTGTGTGTATAGCCTGTATCTAAATATAGGAGCTCTAGTAGCATAGTGCCTAAGGCACTTGACTGCTGACCAAAAGGCTGGTGGTTCAAACCCACCAGCCACTACTCGGAAGGGAGGTTGGGCAGTCTACTTCCGCTGTGATACCACCACAGCCTCAGAAACCCAAGGAGGGGTAACTATGAGTTGGGTCTGACTTGATGCACATAACAGCAAAAATACCCAAATATGTATTTTCCCCACACACCAAGAGGTTTAACCCAGGTTAATAGTAATTCAAGTCTTAGAATGAAACAATTTATATTGCATTTATTTGGTTACTCACTCAGTTGTCAATTAAAATGACTGTGCAAATTTGGGAAGGTTTGTTAAGTATAAGAAATATATCTAGGGTCTCCAAAATTTGGGAATTGTTCAATGTATTGAATATGATAATATGGCTATCCCCTTAAAAAGCAAATAGATAAAGCAGCAAATATGATAGATTTGATACAGTAAGGTTAGATTGTTTTAAGCAAGGTATTTACAGTATAAATTGCCTGGGAAGTTGCAGTTTGTGGCTTTTCATTAATAAGTAGTTTTTATGGTCATTCAGTGTCACTGAATTGTACATGTAGAAACTATTGAATTGGTGTACTTATGTATATTCTCAACAACAAAAATAAATTATTTTTAAAAAATAATTTTCTAATCCTGTCATAGAAAGATAATGGTTATCATTTCAGACTTTGAGAACCAGTTAAGTGTGTATGTGTTTAATGTTGTATACTAGAGAAAATTGAGATGAAAATGTATCTTTATATGAGGGATAAAACCGAAAAACCAAACCCACTGCCATTGAGTCAGTTCCAACTCATAGCGACCCTATAAGACAAAGGAGAACTGCCTCATAGAGTTTCTAAGGCAGACTGCTTTATTTCTCCCACGAAATGTCTGGTTCTCGACTACAGCACCAGAGTTCCTATTTGAGGGATAGGTGAGAATATATTACTGCTTGAGTTGTCATGTATAGCAGTGTAGTGAGAAATTGTTAAACTATATGAGACATCCTGTTACAAATCTAGACCTTCTCAGTTCTCTCTTAAACTTAAATCTGTCTCTTGCTAAATTGTTTAACGTATGAAAGAGAATTAGTTAGTGTCTATGCTTTTTTGTTGGTGTTGGTGTTATGTGCCATCGAGTTGGACCCGACTCATAGTGACCCCTCCTTGGGTTGCAGAGGCAGTATCACTATGGAAGTAGATTGCCCCATCTTCCTTCCTAGGAGTGGCTGGTGGGTTTGAACCGCCATCCTTCTCGTTAACAGTCAAGAGCCTTAGGCACTAGGCTACCAGAGCTCCTTTTTTTTTTTTTTTTAACTGCCTCACAAGGTACTTTTTTGTTTTTTTCCAAATGATTTTGAGAAATAAAACATTAAGTTTACTGACTCATGCAATTAGGGGACAACACAAGGTTGATTGACAGCACAATTAAACATCTTGGAAGAAGTACAGCTCCTTAGAAGCCAGGCTGGTGAGACTTTGCCTCTCATACTTTGGTCATTTTATCAAGAGGGACCGGTCCCTGGAGAAGGACATAATGCTTGGTAAAGTGAGGGGTCAGCGAAAAACAGGAAGACCTCAATGAGATGGATTGACACAGTGGCTGTAACAGTGAGCTGAAACAGCAATAATTGTGAGAATGGCACAGGACTGGGCAGTGTTTTATTCTGTTGTGCATGGGGTAGCTGTGAGTCAGAACTGACTTGCCAGCACCTAAGGACAACAACATCATAATTGATTTTAGCTTAAGATTGTTTTTAAGGGAAACAAAGGTATGCCATTATTCTGTTGTGCATGGGGTAGCTGTGAGTCAGAACTGACTTGCCAGCACCTAAGGACAACAACATCATAATTGATTTTAGCTTAAGATTGTTTTTAAGGGAAACAAAGGTATGCCATTTCAAAGTTTACCCCCTCTACTTTGCAAATACAGGTCCTCAAGGAGCTAGCCAGTCTTGTATGCTGGTTTCTTTTTCATTTTTTTAACTAGCTCTTTTACAGTTAAAAAGGTCCCTGTGGTGCAGTGATAAAACCCTTGTTTGCAGACCACAAGGTCAGCAACTCAAACCCCTTGGCAGCTCCAGGGGAGAAAGATGTGACATTCTGCTTCTATAAAGATTTACAGCCTTGGAAATCCTTTGGGGGCAGTTGTCTGTCCTATAGCATTACTATGAGTCAGAATCAGCTCAGTGGCGGTGGGTTTGGTTTTGGGTTTCATAATAGTGATGAAATAATAGATTTAAATGGTAAAATCAGACAACGCCTAAGTGAAATTTAGTGTCTTTCTCACGTCATATCCTTAGTATTCCCTGCCAACAGGCAAATCCTTCTCACTTAGGTGATCTAGAAATACTCGATATACCCTACTTATATACAAATAAGCTCACTGTATTTACATACACCTTGCCTTTTTCACTTAGAAATATGTTCCGTGGGTTCCATAGCAACACATTTATTTAAAGACCTCATTTGTTGACATGGCTGCATAATACTTTTTGCCTTCATATACCATGGTTTAGCTAGCCCACTCTACTGCTAGAGGACATTAAGGTTATTTGAGAAGTATTTATTTTTTTTTAATCAGTTGAAAGTATTTTTTTAAATTCATCTTTTTTGTAAGATGCTTTTTTTCTCTCAGAAGAGGTCTAAATATTTCTGTACGAATAATATAGTTATGTTGCCACTAACAGTTACTTAAACATTATAAAATGTTTCAGGCATCATAAGTTATATTGACTTGATCAAGATTCTTCAATCTGAAAATTGGGAAATATATACAGATTTCTAGAAATGTCAAATATTAAATAGGTATTTAAAGTTGACCTTAATATAATGTGATGTAATCAGATGTATATTTACAAATGAGGAAGACAGTAACTTAGATTTTTCTTTTTTAACCACCAAAATAAAATTGGAAGAAATTTTGTTTCCTGAATATTTTTAATACAGTGTTTTCAACTCTTCATCAGAAGTTTTTTTTTTCATCTAGGCTGGAGGCAAAGCTGGAAAAGACAGTGGAAAGGCGAAGGCTAAAGCAGTGTCTCGTTCACAAAGAGCTGGACTACAGGTAACATATCTGTGTTGTAATAGTTCGTTGAAGAAATTGTTTTCTTTACTGTTACAACTCACAACCCATAGATGTTTCATTAATTACAAAAATATATTTGTGCTACCACTACTTGTAATGAGAGTAATTGGACAAGACTCATGTATCTTTAGTTTATCTTTCCTACTTCCAAACAAGATCCACTTATTGAAAGGTCTTAATCTGGTAGTTTAATTCTACTAAAATTTATTATTTCTAGATTATAATTATGTCCCTAGTTCTTTTATAAACTGTTTTTCATTGATGTAAGTAAGCTATAGTTTTTCTTTTTTAAAAAAAGTATTTTTAACAGTACACTAACTTTCAGGATGAGAAAATTTTTGAGTAGTAAAGTATCCATTAGTTTTCTGAATATTTCCCTAATATTCTCAGTTTAAGACTAAGTGATCTACTCAAAACCACTAAATATTTTCAAACTTTTCATATATTTGAATTGGTGCAACTTTACCCTACAAACTTGAAGTGTTCTGGGTGAATGAGAATTATTCCTTATGTGTAAGACTAGGTTTTAACTTGTTAGCAGTGGTGAGCCATTGAAACTTTCTTTAGCAAGAGGACATGATATGAGTAGTACTAAAGGAAAGTGGACAAGAATTTATTCTTGATGCATGTAGCCTTGATATTAGAGCATCATATAAAGTCTCAATTAAAATGTATTTGAAGTGCATTTAATTTGAAGAGGGAGATGGAGGGCAGTATTTACAATGATTTAGGTATAAGGTAATAATATAGAAGAGCAGTCAGCCCCAGGGTTACAGGTAAGGAGAGACAACACAGGGACGCCCAGGGTACAGACGTGAAGAGTAGGAGAAAGGGGATTAAAAGCCAGGAAACCAGAGAGAAGAGCAGTCAGCCGAAGGGATTAGGTAAGCAGAGGAAACTCAGGCCCGCCCAGAGTAGCAGG
>NW_006922407.1:721575-748349 GCF_000298275.1 Orycteropus afer afer
CTCACAGATTATGGGGTTTATTAGGGAAGCACCACAGGCTACAATTAAAGTTCAGGAAAAATGCTCAGTCTCTCTCCCAGCCCGCCGTCCCTCGGCCAACAGTCTCTTTCCCAGCAGTACTGTTCCCTCGGTGTCTCACTCAACAATACATGTCTCTTGCGTCTCTTTCCCAGCAGCACGTGTCTCTTCCAGCAGCACGTGTTCCTCAACCAGCAGTCAAAGAGAGTTCTGCCCCTAGGAGGCCTCCTTTTGAGCCTGGCAGAGTGGTCAAACTAGCCAATTATAGCATCAGAACTCTAAGCACCTGAGAGAGAGTGGGAACCTCCCAGAACATTGTATTATGCCTAGCCCAACAGAAGTAACCCAGGTGGGCGACTTTAAAATCAGGATCTCCTCAGTTGCTAATAGCAATTCCCACCTTGGTGTTTACAAAGACTTACGGGTAGCAAAGCCACACTAAGTAATTTACTACACCGCACTAAGTGACAAAGTTTGTAGTAGGATAAATTATTAGATTATAAATTTGAGTCACTTTTTGAAGTTTCACAAGAACATCCACATGAAAATGTCTAAAAGTTGGAGATATGAGTCCAGTTTTCCAAGGGAAATGATATACAGAATTACACATTTGAAATCATTTATCTAAAATTAATAATTCATGCTGTGGATAAATTTCCTAACCTAAGAGCATGAGAAAATGATCACAAGTATGTGGTGGAATCTTCAGAAACATGTGGTTTTGAAATCACAGAAAAAGACTGGGGAGTAGTCAGAGTTAGAACTCTGTGTAACCTTTGAAGCCTAATTTTTTTTTTTTTTTTTTTTTGAGATCCAACATGGCAATCACTGGGGATGCAGGGAGAATAAGGTGTAAATCCCACCTGCTCTTTTGGAGCTCATAGTCAATAAAGAAGAAATATTAAACATAAATTCTTATGCTTTTTCTCCTTATTCTTGCTGAAAATTGACTAGTATATTTGGTAATTAAAATGACACTTCTGGCCTTCCAGAGTATAATTTAGCAGAAACCAAGTTTGAGTGAAAACAGATGACAAGCAAGTAAGGGCTTTAAGATTTGTCTTTAAATTTTTACTTTGGAAAGCAGATATCTAGGCCCTAATTAGGAGCTCTCGTGGCATAGTACCTAAGGCACTTGACTGCTAACCAGAAGGCTGGCAGTTCAAACCCACCACCACTCCTTGAAAGGAAGGTTGGGTAATCTACTTCTGTAGTGATACAGCCTTGGAAACCCAAGGAGGGGTTGCTGTGAGTTGGGTCCAACTCGATGGCACATAACAACAACGGACCCTAATTGGAAGTAATCATCACAGATGTGCACAGATTTTTCTTTTTTTTTTTTTGGTTAAGTTAAGTATGCAGGAGGAGCCTGTGGAAAGGGAGTAGTAACTGGAGATACTGAAATGATGGGGCAATAAAGGAATGAGGAAGGGCCATAGGAAATTTGTTGAGGGTAGTTTGTTTGGGATCAAGTTACTTTGAAAATAAGAAAGTACCTTTTCACTTAGAAAGTAGAAAGGATGAGTAGCAAAAAGAGTGGTCATGATTTTTCTTGTATATCAAGGTATCTCTTGAAATTGGAGAAAGAAGAATGAAATTAGAGGCCTGAGGAAGTAAAGTGGTTGAGGTTCAAAATGTTGTTATGTGCCGTCGAGTCACCCCCAACTCATAGTGACCCCTCCTTGGGTTTCCGAGGCAGTATCATTATGGAAGTAGATTGCCCAACCTTCCTTCTGAGGAGTGGTGGTGGGTTTGAACCGCCAGCCTTCTGGTTAGCAGTCAAGTGCCTTAGGTACTACGCTACCAGAACTCCTAAGGTTCAGAATAGCGTGTGGCTGTTAGGTTAAGGAATCAATCGTATGAATATAATTGAGACAAAGAATGTCCAGTTGATAGCATAGCATCATTCCACTTCATGTTATAGTGAAACTTTCCTTATTATGCAGAAGTTAATTCATAAAGTCTGGTGGGGGGTGGAAGTGTTGTTTCTTTTTTAAAAAACAAAGAAACTTATTTTATCTGCAAGAGGGCAAAAAATAGGCATCGCAATTTTGGGCTGATTTCTAGGACATATAGGTCCCAGGATTTGGTTTCAAATATTTAATAAAACAAAGTTTTGTTTTGTTTTGATGCTTTATTTATATTACTTAACTTTTCATTAAATTCAGTAGTAAGTTTTTGTTATTTAAAATTTAAGTACTTCTCATGTAAGACAATTTCTGTTTCAGTTTCCAGTCGGTCGTATCCACAGGCACTTGAAGACTCGTACCACAAGCCATGGAAGGGTTGGTGCCACTGCTGCAGTATACAGTGCTGCCATTCTGGAGTATCTTACTGCTGAGGTTTGTTGAGGGGGAAACATCTTTTATATATGTTGTTTTGGTTACCTAGAGCCACTCAAACAGACATACCACAAACATATGGCTTTAGCAATAGAGATTTGTTCTCTTACAGTTTAGGAGGCTAGAAGTCTGAGTTCACAGTGCCAGCTCTAGGGGTCTGGGTGAAAGCCCCTTTACCTTGGGCTTCAGCTCTGCCCACTGGAACTAGAGGCTTCTCTTCATTCAGGCAGATGCTGTCTGCTGAGGCTAACAAGCCCAAGGTTGGCAAATAAAATGGCACAGTCCCAGGATTAACACACAACATGGCAGGCTGCTGCTTCAAGTTTAGTAACAATCCTAAGCTCAGCAGATAACATGGCACGCTGCTCAGTAAAGGACTCGGCTACATGAAGGGTCCAAGCATGCTAAGAAACTGCAGACCATTCCCAAACCTTCTCCTTATGTACTGGAAGCAGACCGATTCCCTAAGGCAAATACTCAGCTGTTCCAGTAGATTCTACCATGGAGTTGATTTCTAGTCTCATCATAGGGAATAACTACCACCAGCTGCCCAGCCACTCAAAACCAGGCCCATCCAAGTTGACACATAACCTTAACTACCGCATATGTGAATTCCAGACATGTTAGACTAAATGGCTAAAACCCACAGATCGCATTTCAAAAATAGCATGCGTGCTAGTTGATTTACATTCATAGTGGCTTTAGGTATATCTTCTTGGCCTCTTACCCAGCACCAATGTCAAAAGTTAAAACAGAGGTTTTCAAAAAACCATGGTTTTACATGATCTGACAAATGTGTAAAATGATTTCAGTACTATAGTATAATTTAAATGAATTCTTAAATATGCATATAATCAATAGCTGATACTTGTGAAGTTAGTAACATAACCTGTAAGTTACAAAACTTTGAGGTGGGGTAGCGATTTGCCAGTGTGATACATTTAAAGATCAAACATATGTAATGATACAAAAAGTTAAAAAGACCTAATCCCTCTCTTTTTCTTCATGATTGTATATTCAAAATGCTCTATCTTACTCAGTTGACATTAAGAAGATTAATTGAGCAGCTGTTCTTTAATTCTTGCATTCTGGACCATCACTTCCCTCTTCCCTAAGGAAAATAAATGGAAAACCATGAAACTCCTTAACCTCCATTCTAGGCAAGGGAAATAATTTCAATTGTAAGCAAGTCAAGTGGTAGAGATAGCCAGCCTGTTTCTACAGGTTTCTTACTCTGTTTCTACAACAGAGGAAGGTTCTTATTAGGGAAAGATACAGTTATGTGCTAGGATGAAGAATTTCAATTTAATTTATATACTTTCATTAACACCATTTCATTAAACTTACCAAGTTATTTGTGCCATTGAACATTTAACATTGAATCACAGTTACTTACACATTGGTATGTCACGAGCAAAGCGTTTTGTGTTGGCACTATAGTAATACTTAACCTTTTTTCCCATTTCTTTATTAGCCTTAACCAGTTTTTGTTTAGATGCAGACTTTTAAAAATTTTTTCATTGTGCTTTGGGTGCACATTTACAGAGCAGAATTTGTTTTACATTCAACAGTTCATGTACATTTGGTTTAAAAAAAAAAAACCAAACCCACTGCCGTTGAGTTGGATCTGACTTGTAGTGACCTCTCCTTGGGTTTCCAAGGTGGTATCACCACAGAAGTAGATTGCCCAATCTGCCTTTCAGGGAGTGGCTGGGAGGTTTCAGTCGCCAGCCTTCTGGTTAGCTGTCAAATGCCTTAGACACTACGCAACCAGAGTGCATTTTTTTTTTTTTTTAAATTTTTATTGTGTGTTGGGTGAAAGTTTATAAAGCAAATTTCACTTTCCGTACAGCAGCTCACATATACTTTTCTTTCAAGACATTGACTACAATTTATCACAATGCAACAGCTCCCCTCCCATTTCTTCCCCATACGTGGTACTTCTCTGTGTACTCCTCTCCACTCCTGCTCCCTGAGCCATCTCCCTCTGCATACACAGTCCTTCTGTTCTTCTGTGATTGATCTCTCCAGGGAGTGTATCTAACTAATGTGAATGTTCAACTCATATGCCTGTCTTTTTGGCTGGAAGCCACAGGAGTGGGTTTAATTCCAGATCTGAAGGGCAACTAGGGGCTGTAGTCTCAGTGGTTTTATCAGTCTCTATCAGAGCAGCAAACCTGGTCCTTTTTTTTTTTTCTTTTTATTAAATGATTTTAAGTTTTGTTCCACATTGTTCTCCCATTCTATCCAAGATCTCCTACATAGATCCCCCTCCAAGTGGTTAACAGTGATAGCTGGGCGCCATCTAATTCTTCTGGTCTCGTACTTGTATAGGCTGAGGATCTCATGGTATACCAGTCACTTGGACTAACTGTTTCCACGCATCTTAGATTTTCTTCATTATTCTTTGTTCTGGATGAGGAGAGACCCATCGTTGTATCTAGATAGCTGATTGCAAGCTTGTAAGATCCCAGTTGCTACTCGCCAAAGTAGGATGTGGAACAATGTTTTTGTGTAGTATGTTACGCCAATTGAGCTTGATGTCCCCTGCGACTGTGGTCCCAAGCCCACAGGTCCAGCTACTCGCTCCCTCTAGGTAGCTGGCTGTGGCCAAGAAGTGACTACAACTTTGTCCCTTGTCAGCTCTACTATATACCTAGGAATTTTTACAGAACATACAAGTACACTTGTAGAATCATTGTCTGCCAACCCTAAACATGGTCTTGGGCACACTACCCTCTGCATAAACATACCTAATAGTTCAGCCTATCCACCCATTTATCCACCCGTAGATCAATGATTCCCTTCACTGACCACACAGTACTGTATGTGCAGAACAGTTCATCTTTTGTTGTCTGTACCTCCTATGCACCTCTATGTCTCCCTCTTCCCCAGAGCCACTGTATTAATCAGTCACACTTGGTACATTGCCCTTCTCTTCACCCAAATCAGTACTTGTGTCTACCTATCTAACAGTGTTCTCTCCCTTCCCCTCTCACTCCTGGTAACCAACAAAGAAAATTTCCTTCCGTGTAGAGACCTTTCCTTGACTTTTACAATAACAGACTAATACAATATTTGTCCCTCTGTGATTGACTTATTTCATTCAGCATAATGGCCTCCAGATTCATCCTCGTTATGTGGTGTTTTGCAGATTCTACATTATTCTTTAGGGTTGCATAGTGTTCCATTGTGTGTATGTACCATAGTTTAGTTGGTTATACATTCTTCTGTTGATGGGCCCTGTTCTGGTTACCTAGTGCCGCTCTGACAAAAATAAATCACAAATGGGATGGCTTGAACAAACAGGAGTTTATTCTCTTAGAGTTTGGGAGGCTAGAAGTACAAGTTCAAAGTGCCAGGTTCTAGGGGCTGTGTGAAAGCCCATCGACCTTGGGCTTCGGCTCTGCCTCTTGCTCCTGGCCCACTGAAGCTATAGGCATCTCCACTCGGGTAGCTACTGACTGCTGAGGCTAACAAGCCCAAGGTCGACAAATAAAATGGCACAGTCCCAAGGTTAAAAAACAACACGGCAGGCCATTGATTCAAATCCACTGAAAGTTCCAGGATCAGCAGAGCATGGCAGCCTGTTGAAAAACACCATGGCTACATGCAGGGTTCAAGTATGCCATAAGCTGGAGACCATCCCCAAAGCTGTTTCTTATATACAGAAAGCAGACCACATACCCAAAGCAGCTACTCAGCTGCTCCAGTAGATTCCACCATGGGGTTAATTACCAATCTCAACCATGGAGAATAACTCCATTCAGCTGCCCAACCACTCAACCAGGTCCAGCCAAGTTGACACACAAATGTACCCACCACAGGCACCTAGGCTGTTTCCATCTCTTTGCTGTTGTAAATAGTGCTGCGATGAACATAGGTGTGCATACATCTGTTCTTGTCCTGACTCTCACTTCTTTAAGATATATACCTAGTAATGGAATTGCTGGGTCAAATGGTATTTCTAATTCCAACTTTTTAAGGAACCGCTATACTGCTTTCCACAGTGGTTGTATCGTTTGACAGGCCCACCAGCAGTGTATGAGAGTTTCGATCTCTCCATCCTTACCAGCATTTGTTATTTTCTGTTTTGTTGAACTTTGCTACTAGTGCTGGAGCAAGATGGTATCTCATTGTTGTTTTGATTTGCATCTCTCTGATAGCTAATGACCGTGAGCATTTCTTCATATGTTTGTTGGCCGCTTGAATATCCTTGGTGAAGTATCTATTCATATCTTCTGCCCATGTTTAAATTGGATTCTTTGTCTTTTTGTTGTTGAGGTATTAGAGTTTTCTATAAATTCTAAAAGTAAGTAAGTCTCTTGTCAGATATGTTATTGCCGAATATTATTTTCCAGTCTGCAGTTTCTCTTTTGAGTCTTTTGGAGAAGTCTTTGGAAGCATATAAAATTTGAATTTTTAGAAGGTCTCATTTATCTAGTTTATCTTCAGCTGTTTGTGCATTTTCAGTTATGCTTGATAGTCTATTTCTCCCATATATTAGGGCCCCTAAATTTGCCTGTAGTTTTTCCTTGAGGAACTTTACAGTTTGAGGTTTCACATTTAAGTCTTTGATCCATCTAGAGTTAGTTTTTGGGTATGGTGTGAGGTACAGATCTTGTTTCATTTATCTGCAAGTGGATATCCAGTTTGCCCAGCACCATTTATTAAACAGCCTCCTCCCTGCTTAATGGATTTCAGCCTTTTGTCAAGAATCAGCTGACCATAGGTCAGTGGATCTATTTCTGGGTTCTCAATTCTATTCCAGTGGTCTATGTGTCTGTCATTGTACTAGTACCAGGCTGTATAGTAGGTTTTAAGATCTGAGAGTGTAAGACCTCCTACTGTGTTGTTCTTCTTCAGTAATGCTTTGCTTGAGGTCTCTTTCCTTTCCATAAAGTTAGTGATTGCTTTTTCCATATCCTTAAAAAATGTTGATGAGGTCTAGCTTGGCCTTGCTTTGAATATATAGATTGCTTTGGCTAGAATTGACATTTTCACAATGTTCAATCTTCCTATCCATGAGCATGGGATGTTCTTCCATTTATGTAGATCTCATATGGTTTCTTGAAGTAGTTTTTTATAGTTTTCTTTTTAGAGGTCTTTTGTGTCCCTAGTAAGATTTATTCCCAAGTATTTTATATTTTTGGTAGCTATTATAAACAGTATTGGTTTCCTTATTTCTTTTTCAGCAATCTCTTTGCTGGTATAGAGGAATCCAACTGACTTTTGGATGTTGATCTTCTATCCTGCCACGATGCTAAATCTCTTGATTAGTTCCAGTAGATTTTTGATGAGTCTCTTGGGTTTTCTAGGTATAGGATCATATCATCAGCAAATAGGGATGGTTTGATTTTTCTTCCTTACCAATTTAGATGCCTTTGATTTCCCTGTCTTGCCTTATTGTCCTGGCTGGGACTTCCAATACAATGTTGAATAGAAGTGGTGATAGAGGGCATCCTTGTCTGGTTTCTGTCCCCAAGAGGAATTGTTTCATTCTCTTCTCCATTGAGAATAATGTTGGCTGTTGTTTTTGCATATATGCCTTTTATTATGTTGAAGAATGTCCCTTGTATTCCTGTTTTGCTGAGACCATCAATTGCTCTTATGGAAGTTCAAGCTGAAGCTGAAGAAAATTTTAAAAAGTTCTCAAGAACCAAAATACGGCCTTTTGTATTTCACATCTAAATTTAGAGAGCATCGCAAGAACAGATTAGATCCGTTAAACACTTATGAGTGAAGACCAGACAGGTTATGGGAGGACATCATACATGAATGAAGAAAGCAAAAGTTCGTTAAAAATACGAAAAAGAAAGAAAAGACCAAAATGGATGTCAGAGGAAACTCTGAAACTTGTTCTTGATTGGAAAATAATGTAATGAAAGTAAAAGAGCTGAACAAGGTTCCAAAAGGTGGCTCAGGAAGCCAAAGTAGAGTATCTATGTTAAGCCATTTTATTTTATTTATTTATTTTGAGATTTGGAATCCCTTCCAGTGTTTATTTTCAGCCTGTAGGTGTTTTGTTTTGCTTTTTTTTTAATTGTGCTTTAGGTACAAGTTTACAGAGCATAGTTTGTTTTATTTACATTCAACATTTCATGTATGTTTGGTGTCATTCCCCAGTTACCATCCCCAACCCTAACCCACTTTCCTCCTCTCCCTGCCCAGTAACACAAACACACACACACCCCTACCTGTGCCCCTCATAGTTATGCACTCCTGTGTGTCCTACATTTCCTACATGCGAATGTTACCCCTCTGGGCAAACATTCATTTTAAGAAGTACACATGTGTTACATTGTGGGAAATAGCAGTCAATGTCATGAGACAAAATATATGTGAGCTTCTGTATGGAAAGTGAATTTGCTCTGTAAACTTTCACCCAAATCACAATAAAAGTTTTTTTAAAAAAAGACTTCTTTAAAGTGTTCAAGATGTAACTTTAAGAAGTAAGGTGTGTCTGACTCAAGCCATGGTATTTTCAGTTGCTTCATAAGCATGTGGAAGTTAGGACAATGAATAAGGAAGATCCCAGAAGAATTGATGCCTTTGGATTAAGGTGTAGGGAAAGAATATTGACCATACCATGGACTAGTAGAAGATTGAACAAATCTGTCTTGGAAGAAGTACAGTTGGGATGCTCCTAAGAAGCAAGGATGGTGAAACTTTGCCTCTCTTGCATTGGTCATGTTATCAGAAGGGACCAGTCCATGGAGGATATTGTACTTGGTAAAGTAGAGGGTCAGTGAAAAAGAGGAAGACTCTCAAGAGATAGGTTGACACAGTGGCTGCAACAATGGCCTAAAACATAGCAGTGATTGTGAAGGATGGCATAGGACCAGGGCAGTGTTTATTCTGTTGCACATAGGGTTGCTCTGAGTTGGAACCAACTTGACAGCACCTGACAGGATTATTTTTATAAGGCCCAGTGATATTAAAAATTGTTCATAAGGATGTAAAAATTGTTATAATTACATTTTTTGAAATTACAAGTATTAAGAATTCAATTTCAGCCATTAAGGGATATGCAAAAATAGAATATATGAATATAAAAATATGTGATTTTTCTAAACATTCACATTTAGTATTCTCCCTTGTTTTTATCTTTAATTTCTTTCTGTATCATAATAAGTTTTTGAGCAAGTTTTTAGTTCTCTTTGAGAGAACGGATACAAGAGGGGTCAAGTGAAATAATGTACTTCTGAGAGTAGAAAGCATTATATGAGATAGAAAAAATGTGTATTATGTATATATGTGTGTGTTTGTGTATGTTTTGTATGTTGCATGTATGGATACCATAGTGATCTTTTTTGCTGTAATTGGGATTATACATTGAATTCTTAAAAACTACGTCTTTTATTATTTTATGGATGCTGTTTGTAGGTGCTGGAGTTGGCAGGTAATGCTTCTAAGGATCTCAAAGTAAAACGTATCACTCCACGTCACTTACAGCTTGCAATCCGTGGTGATGAGGAGTTGGATTCTCTTATCAAAGCTACCATAGCTGGGGGTGGTATGTATTAACCTTTTGAGCCTAGAGTATTATTGGTCTTTCTAACTAACGTATAATTCAGATCAGTGATCAATTTGAATGGCTAACCAAGTATATAAACTTTTAATTCTCTTAAGTCTTTTAAGATTCTGTTAAGTCTATTATGATTCTAGGCCTCTTCATTATATCTAAATAGATGTTTCTTTTCCTTGTAGCTGTATATAAAGCTTTTTTTATTTTTAGAAGTTTTTTGCCTAAATTTCTTAGGATATTTAAAGCCTGATGTTTAAAATACCTTTTTAAGCTATGTATGAAAAATGACTGAAAAGTTGCTTAGCATAATATCCTTGAAAAGGATGAGATTATTCAAATGGATCTGGATTAGAGAAGGTGATAAGATTTAAACTGGTGGTTCGTGATCCCTCTTCTGAAAAATGCACATACCTTCACATACAGTTTTAGAGGGTTTCACGGACTGCTCTGGGGGAGAGAGGAGGAACTTGGTGTAGATACTTCAGCAGGGTCAGAATGTGAAAATGAAATTTTATTTTATTCTTTATTCATTTTATTCTTTGTATAATTACTCTTTTTGCTTGAGGCACTAAACTGTTAAGACTATAAAAGTTGATAATAATACTATTTTTATCTCATTCTAGGTGTGATCCCTCACATCCACAAATCTCTGATTGGAAAGAAGGGACAGCAGAAAACTGCTTAGAAAGTTGTTTAACCAGCCCTCTTCCTCCCTGTCATTGTACTGTAACTGGGACAGAAGAATAATGGGGATATGTGGAATTTTTAAAACCGTTAAGTGGTAAAGCATAGACAGTTGCCATAGACATGATACAAGAAACATTTATATGTTCTTAGGTTCAGAGTTTGATAAAAGTACCTTTTCATGTGGCAACAATTGTGTATTGATTGGCTAGGTTTCCTCCCATGTGTTTTTTACAAAAAATGGAATTGATAAACCGTTTTTTACAAAATTAATTTGTCTCAAAACTGTTCTGTTTGTGATGTACTGGAAAAATTTTATTCAGACTTTGAAATTGTTTTAAATCTCGAATTGGTTATCATATGCTTAGAATAATAATCTTCAAACATATATTGGAAATATAGCTTCATCGTGACATAATACTATAATTCACTGAATCTAAGATGCTGTCAGTTGTAATATGCACCATTATTTTATATGCCCCTAAGAAAGAAAAACTCTTCCAATTAAAGCATGATATGCCATCAATTATGAGATGACATTCCCAATTTCAGAGATGTTGGAATGTGAGAAAATATGCATTTAGGATGGATGAGTTAAGACAGCAAACTTACTTGATTTATTTATTGAGCACTTAATCATGTGCCAGGTCCTGTGCTAAATATTTTACATGCTTTTTCTCATACCAATGAATTAACACACACACCCCCAATTTAATAGATACAGATGATCTGCGGCTTATAGAAACTAAGTGATTTATTAAAGGGAGAAAAAAAATTTGAGCTAGTAACTAGAAAATGGCAGAGCTAGGAGTTAGATCTGGATTTGTCTTAACTTCAGAGCCTACCTGGAGTTGAAGTCAAATTAATCAGTTTTCCACTTTCGATTTAAAATTCTAAATATTTAGTGGACTTGCAGAAATTTGAATTCTATAAATATGGACTTAATTATGTATTTGAGAGGAATCAAAAAATGTCCTTTCCATGTCGTCTCAAGTATGTATTAACTTATGGAGCTGCATTCACTTGTAATCATTTTTGCTCACAGTTCTTTAGATTTGCATTTTCATCTGTTTCTAAAGATTTGACCAGTTATATTCCTATTGCTGTTTATGAATACACATTTTATATTTTCACTTACTACTGTCTTTATTTCCTGGTGGCGTAGTGGCTAAGGCGTTTGACTGCTAACCAGAAGGCTGGCAGTTCAAACCCAACAGCCACTCCTCGGAAGGAAGGTTGGGCACTCTGCTTCCGTAATGATACCACCTTGGAAACCCAAGGAGGGGTCGCTACAAGTTAGATCCGACTCGACGGCAGTGTTCGGTTGGTTGGTTTTAGAATTTTAAAACTTAGTTCTGTTGGTAGTCTTTGACCTTTGAAGTAAATTTTTAGAAACATCCTGACAGTCAGCTTGTGTTGTGAAGAAGTACAGATGTTTTACTGCACTGTCACTGGGATGTCTGTGTCTTCTATTGGGTCTTATTTAGACAAGCTGCTTTTTTTTTACCCAGCCAATCTAAAATAGCATTAAGACATAATTTTTTCCCGTCTGTAGTAGTAGTAAATAATTTATGCAGTCTTTTAGAATTCATTTTTCCTTTGTCCACTTCTAAGTAGCTGTTACAGGATTTAATTGAGCAAGTATATACCAGTTAATAGTCCATCAGAGAATTCTATTTTTCTGCCTGGGAGTCCTCCTCATTAAAGAAGGAAATTTTTTAATGTTTTATTATACAGTACTATCAAAATTGTCATCTTAAAAAGCTTATTTTATTATAGAAAATTTCAAAAATACACAAAAAAGAAAAGTAATGGACCTTCATATACCCTCTAATCTCCCTCTTCCTACCCTCCTGCCAGTGGTTAGTTTGAATCCCATCCTGGCATATTTCCATGTGTACATACTTCAGTATGAGGTACTCTTTAGAACATGACCAATAGTGCCCATAATACTCCTTAAAAAAAATGTTTATATCAAATATCTAGTCAGTATTTGAATTTCCCTTGTAGTTCAATTTTTATTTTAAAATTGGTTTCTTTGAATCAGGATCCAGACAAAATCAACACTTGAATTTGATTAGTATCTTTTAAGTTCCTTTTTAACCTGTAAAGTTTCTCTTTATGTTTTTGTTGTAATTTAATTTTTGAAGAAACTGCATTGTTTGTCCTATAGAATTGTCCCTCTGTTGATTTTACTGAATGCATTCTCATATCATTTAAATTTCCTTTGAACTGATAATGAGCTCTAAAGTGTATTTTTCTGTTTAGCAAAAAATAATTCATAGGCGAGGTTATATACTTCCTATTGCATGACATCAAGAGACACATAATGCCTTCTGTGTCTCATGTTGTAATGGTGAGGTTAATGAGTACATTTGGATATTGTCAGCCCAATCCATCAATTATAAAGTTCTCTCTCCGCTTTTCCCTAATGGTTTTAGCTACTGTTAATGATCATTACGTAGTATTCTGTTAGGGGTTATAAATTGGTGATCTTTGAAATTCTATAAACTACTTTTGTTCAGTTGACTTGTAAGTCAGGATGAAATGAAAATTTCATATACTGATTGAATTTTCGTAGGGCACAGAAATTTCTGTATTGGTGAGTCAGGACCCAGAGTTCTGAGGTTTCAGTAGTGCTCAGAAACCAAAGCAGCAATAGAAAAGAAGGCTTAATAATCATCAGACCTTCCTTTACCTTGAATTACTTAAGTAGGAGTGTTTTATTAGCATTTTCTAGATGATAGAGTCAAATATATTTAATTTTTATAGTGGAGTTATTACTAGGATTGTGTGTATGGTTTATTTAGTTTTTTAATAGTAAAATAGAATAATGAACCTTTGACCTTTGTTCCCATGGTGTTACCCTGGTGTACTTGTAGCCAAGCTTCCACAGTTATGGTCAATCTTGTTTAATTTATACACTATCCTTCTGAATTATTTTAAAGCATATCCCAGCCATCACATTTCATATATTCTGTAAAAGAAAAAAACAACCAAAACAAAATTATCACATCTAAAAATCATTTTAAACAATTCTAAAACTTTATTTTAAATAATACGGCACAGATAAGTATAGTAGTATTTCAGAGAAGGGAAGGATTTTTTAAATAAAAAGTAGAACTTGAGCTAGGCCCAGATGAATGGGTCTCATTTCAATAACTAAAAACAAAGTATCCAGAGTAGGGAAGCAACATGAATAGTGTTAGGAATTAAGGATGGATAGTCTTAGGAATTAAGGATAGAGTGTATATAGGGAGTTGCGACAAAGTGACCTGAAGAGTACATCGTTTGAGGTAGGAATAATGAGAAATGTGATAACTGGTATTGGTGTCTGTGGTTGAATTTACTGTGATTATTCTTTTTGACATTTTATTAGGGAAACTTGCAAATATGCAGGAAAGTTAAAATAATTACACCGTGAAGAGTTCTTATTCTATCACTACAGTTAACATTTTTCTGTAGTTGCTTTATCAATTATCTGTGGGATGGCCTCAATTTTATTATCTATTTGTCCAATTATTGTTAGAGAGGGAAAAGTATTCTTAGATTGTGTCATCATATTTGATGATTGGGAGCTTTTTGTGATCTGGTGAAACAAAATTGCACTGGAATATGTGCTCAGTAGATCCAAGGAATGGGCTGACTGGACTAAATGTAGATGGAATGTGGACTGACTGGACTGAATGAGATTTCCTTCTCATAAGGGGAATAAGGTTTTTAGCAACATTTGTAATCTGCTTGAACTGATTTAAAGAGCATGTTTTTGTGCATATTAGTTTTCTGAATATATAAGAATTTATTGGGTATTTTTGATAATCCACATTACTGCAGCTCCCAAATAAAGACATTTAGTGAGTCTGGCTGGGCTTATAAGCACAGGAAAAGATGAGAACAAGTACAAGAAAAACTCTTGGCAACCCATTGTGTTACGGAGTATAAACTCTCAATAGTGTTTTCTTGAAAGCAGACCTTTCTGTACCACTGCAGAGTTCAGACTGCCTACCTATAAAAGTAAAAATACATGGTGTTAATTCATATTTGGCTGAGACTCAGTCTAACTTCAGAATTAGTTAACTACCTAACAAAGTGTACTGCACAGCATTTTTGAAGGAAGTGGGCATTTTTCTCTGTCTGTAGGTGTACAGGAGGGATTCTAAGGAGAGCATAGACAAATTATGATAGGCAGTATTTTGGCCCCATGACTTTTGCTTCCCTGGTGGTACACCTGGTGTTATGTTACAGTGGCAAAAGGGTTTTACAGATAAAATTAAGGTAACTAAAACAGGGATATTATCCTGAGTGAGTCCAGTGTAATCACATGAAACTTTAAGAGCAGAAGAGGAAAACAGACTTAGAGAAGGACTTGACATGCTATTACTGTCTTCGAAGATAGAGGGACCACGTGGAAAGTATGTGATAGAAACAGCCAACAACCAGTGATCTTGGAAAGGGACCTGTATCCAGGCTTGATGTGCCAGGCTTTTGAGCTCCAGAAATTTGTTTAAAGCCACTCATTGGGGAAATTAAAATATATGATAGTGATAGAAAACTAAGACCAGAATACATAAAGTTTGCATTCTTGGACCTCTTAAGGATAGAGATTTGTGACTTGTTACAAGTGAATAGCAGAAAAGAGTTGGGCTTTGCATTTCTTTCATTGGTAGTATATGTCTAATAGTTCTGGAGTGCAGTACATCTGGGTTAAAGTCATTGCTGGCTGGCCCTTAATGTTGTGTGGCCTCAGGCAAGTGACTTAACCTCTTTTAGACCTCTCTATCTTTACCCCTAAAATGGAGATGTTAATAGTCTGTACCTCACATATTCTGATCATTAAAAATGATCAAAATGCTTAGCAGTACCTGGTGCCCAGATTACTCCAAGACATTCTTTAAAAGTACTGCATTTCCCTTTCCGCTTCCCAGTACACACTTTAAAGCCCAGCCTTTATTACCAGAGGCGCAGTAAGAACATAGGCAAATTAAACTCATTATTACAAACATTAAAACTTCCCTTGGGGTAATTCTTCAGAGGACAACTGCAGAAAGTACATGTTAACAGGAAGAATTGATGTTGATGGAATAACTACTCTCTGGCTGTTAAAATGTTGAAATGTAAATCCATGGCATTTGGGGAGATATATTTGGGTACCTTCTATGTCTACAAATTGGGAATACTGTCAGTATGTGTTTTCATGAAACATACAAAAAGCATACCAATTACTGATAATATGTGAACTAATAGAGGAAAAAAATATGCTATGTTAAAATAGATGCTAGGCAATTAGCTAGCCTTGTTTATCCTTTTCTCGGCTTCTAGCACCGAAGCTTCAAACTGGTGCTTCTGGGAAATTACAAATTATACCAGGGACATACTGTTTAGGAACCTCTCTCCAAAAAAGCAAAGAGAGCCCTTTAAAAAAGGAGCTGACACAGTCATGGCTATGGTTTGTAGCTCTGGAGTCTGGTAAGTAGGGAAGATGACCGGAGATGCTTTTTTGTGTTACATCACTTGGAGAATCAAGTATTTCAAAAATTTGTGAATCCCATTTCTGATACACATACACAAAAACTTCCTCCACAGTTTTTTTTTTTTTTTAAACGTTCTAATTTTATAAGTAAAATCAACACAGCCATTGTACATCTAAAATCTCAACACCCAGAGTTAAGCTCATTTCTGCTGGTTTGGCCCAGATTCTTCAGGAAAACCTACTTCAACCAAAAAAGTTCTTTAATCCTTAACTTCATCTCACCGAAAGATAAAGGCTTACCCAGTTTTCTACCTGCTTTTTTTGAGTTCTCTTTTTCTGGCTGTTTCCTATTGGAACCTTTAGGAGCTAACCTCTGCAAATGCTCATAGTTTCCTTAGGAGTTAGGAATGCTACCATGTTAAAGTAGATTGCAAAGATTTAGATTTTTTATCTGGTAGTAGCCAAATAGAATGTACTTTTGAAAATAAGATTTGTTTCTTTTAAACTCTGTAATTAAGACCTTTTGCTACTGATGCAAATGTATTAATTTCTAACTTAAAATGTCTGCTTTGGGGTGTGATGGAAATCATTTTATGAACAGATGAGTAAGATTCGGGTTGGCCACTGATGATGGTTCTCTATTTTTTCATGGATGTTTCGTTACCTGGGTTAAATGTATTCCATGATAAAATTGAATATGGTCGTTTTGGTCCCTCTCCCACAAATGGCGGGGGTGGGGTGGGGTGGGGAAATGCTCTAGTTTATTGTCTTGTAAATTTGAACTTTTTTTTTTTTTTTAATTTACTGTATTGCTTATCAACTGATTGAAAGAGTCACACACTAATGTTAATGGAAATGCTGAACATGTTGGTATGATTTTTTTCAGTGGTGTGTGCTTGATTTGTTCTTTCATTGTATGTGCTTTCAAATTACATTTTCTGTTGGTAAAGTTCTAGTTTATATTACGGAATTAAATATATTCTTTATAAAAAGAGCTGGACTGCACTAAATCTCTGAAAGATCCCTTTCAGCTTTAGAAGTGATAAAGTGAGTTTCCCATTATTGAAGGTAGTCAAGCAGAAGCTGACCTACCCATCTGCGGAGAATGCTAAGATTTACACATTTATGTGCCAGGCATTCTGCTAAAACCCTTTATAGACTCTCTCATTAACCTTTACAGGTAATAGCTGCATGTTACAGATGAGAAAATTAAGGCAAAAGATTCAACTTACCAGAGTCGCAGCTGAGATGTGACTGCTGAGAATCAAGTTTGTTTAGTGCCAAAACTTAGAATTGTGTTCTCTATGTAGAGAAAGTAATATTTTCTTTGAAAACTTAACATGTGCCTTATGTGGATTTACTTCATTTAATCTGAATAAACCTCTGAAATATCAGACTTAATTTATAGATTAAGAAATGTTAGATTACACAGCTCCTGTTAATGGTACAGCTAAGGTTTGAACCCATATTAAAATCTAGACTTGTCAGGACCTTCTACTGCAAAGATCACGAAGACAGTATCAGCAGCAGGTATCATGTTCGGTTTGCTTGAAACTTTTACATGGAAAGTGGAATGAATACAAGTCTACAGCTCTCATCTGAATGTCTCGTATATACTAGCCATGTGGCTTTTGAGTTCAGGTTGTTTTGTGCCTTTTTTATTTTACAGTTTGCAAAGAGCTGTGTGTGTGGTGGTGATTCTCCCTATGAGGATGAAGCCAAGAAACCCATGTGCAATGACTTTTGACACCAACTACCCAGAGGTTGGCTAAACTTCCGAAGTTAAGCCCACAGTCTTCCATAGGATTGCCCTTTGTTCAGGCACCAGCTGCAAACTTGGAGGTCTCCAAGCAGCCCTCACTCAACCAGCTATCTACAAATTCAGGATTCACACCATGAGGTCTGGAAGGGTCCCAAACAAAGCTTCTTCATCTTCCCCCAATGGAGTCAGGATGTGTCACCCTCCCAACACATCAGTGTGTGATAATAAGTAGAATATTATCAGGGAAGTTCATCCAAGCTTCCCGTGTCCAGCATTTTTATTGAGGCTTCATTGTATAGGCATGATTGAATCACTCACTATGTGATTGAACTCAGTCACCAGCCTTCTCTCCAGAGGTCAGGCGTATACCGCATGACTCAAAAGTTCCACTCTTCTGATCACATGATTGGTCTTTCTGGCAAGGCCAGCCCCCAATGTGAGTCAGTTCACAAGTATGAACTATTTAAAGGCCTACTACTCATTAGCATTATCAAGTGTCAGAGGTGCCCACAATGAATAACAAAGACATTCCTAAAACACTGAAAATTCCAGGGGCTTACAGGATACCTCCCAGAAAGCAGAGATGGGCAAACCAAATTATCACACAACTTGGCATCTGTGGTTGATTATGCTGTACTGAAAGTAACATTAGCTAACACTAACATCTGAGTGTGTTCTTCCCTTTGGGTTTTCTAACTCCAGATCTTAGCACATTTCATTATAATAATTGACTCTTTTCTCCAGCTGCTCCCTGAAATCTTCTGTTCAGCTGTTTTATCTTGTCATTGCTTCCATTTGCTTTCCCATTTGCTTTAGCTGCTCTCCAAGGGCAAGTTTCAAAGTCTCTTCTGACACCCATTTTGGTCTTTTCTGCCTTTTTAATGATCTTTGCTTTTATTCATGGATGAAATTCTTGATGTCATCCCACAACTCTTGTGGCTTTCAGTCATTGGTGTTCAATACATCGAATCTTCTTAGGTCTCTAAATTCAGGAATGATACAATCAAGATCATAGTTTGGCTCCCGTGAACTTGTTTTAATTGTCTTCAACTTGAACTTGCATATGAGTAGTTGATCTGTTCCACAGTCAGCTCCTGGCCTTGTTTTGGCTGAAGATATTGAGCTTCTCCATCACCTATTTCTACAGATGTAGTCGATCTACAGATGCTTGTGTACTGCATCTGGTGAAGTCCATATGTATAGCCACCATTTACATTGTTCAAAAAAGGTATTTGCAATGAATAAGTCAGTCTTGCAAAATTTATCATGCAATCTCCAGCATTTTTGCTATCACCAAGGGCATATTTTCCAACTACCGGTGATTCTTCGTTTCCAACTCTTGCATTCCAATCACCAGTGATGATCAACACATCTTGATTCCATGTTTGGTCAATTTCAGACTGCAGAAGTTCGTAAAAAAGTCTGGAGTTGGAAAACCAAAAGGGAAGAACATGCTCAGCATTTCTCAAGCTGAGAGTAGTGAAGAAAAAAATTAAAGCCTCAAGATGCAATATTGAAAGATTCTATGGACAAAATTTTGAATGATGCAGGAAACATCAAAAGAAGATGGAAATAATACACAGAGTCACTGTACCAGAAAGAATAGGTCGATGTTCATCCATTTCAGGAGGTGGCATATAATTGAGATATTGAAGGAAGAAGTTGAAGCTACACTGAAGGAAGTGGCAGAGAACAAGTTTCCAGGAATTGATGGACTACTCATTGAGATGTTTCAGCAAATGGATGCTGCACAGGAAGCACTCAATCTGCTATGCCTAGAAATTTGGAAAACAGCTGCCTAGCCAACTGACTGGAAGAAGTCCCTGTTTGTGCCCATTCCTAAAAGAGGTGATCCCACAGAATATGGAAATTATAAAGCAATATCATTAATGTCACACAAAAAATCTTAATGAAGATAATTTAAAAACGATTGCTGCAGTATATTGGGGAGCTCTGGTGGTGTAGTGCCTAAGGCATTTGACTGCTAACCAGAAGGCTGGTGGTTCAAGCCCACCAGCCTCCTTGGAAGGAAGGTTGGGCAATCTACTTCCATAGTGATACCACCTTGGAAACACAGGGAGGGGTCACTGGGAGTAGGATCTGACTTGGCAGTTTGTTGCATTGTGTTGCAGTATGTTGACAGAGAACTTCCAGAAATGCAAGCTGGATTCAGAAGAGGACGTGGAACAAGGAATATCATTGCTGGTGTCGGATGGATCTTGGCTGAAAGCTAAGAGTACCAGAAAGATTTTTACTTGGGTTTTATTGACTATGCAAAATCATTCAATTGTGTAAACCCAAACAAATTATGGATAACATTGAGAAGAATGAGAATCCCAGAACACTTAATTGTACTCATGATAAAACTTTACATAGACCAGGAGGCTGTCATTGGAACAGAACAAGGGGACACTGCATGATTTGAAATTGGGAAGAGAGTGCATAGGGTTGTATCCTTTCACCATACTTATTTAATCTGTATGCTAAGCAGATAGTCAAAGAAGCTGGACTGTATGAAGAAGAACGTGGCATCAGGATTGGAGGAAGACTCATTAACAGCCAGTGATATGCAGATGACACAACTTTGATTGCTGAAAGTGAGGATGACTTGAAGCACTTACTGATGAAGATTAAAGAATACAGTCTGCAGTATGATTTACATCTCAACATAAAGAACAAAAATCCCTACAACTGGACCAGTAAGCAACATAACAGTTAACTGAAATTGTCAAAAATTTCTTATTACTTGGTTCCATAATCAACACCCATGAAAGCAGCAGTCAAGACATCAGATTGCATATTGCACAGGCCAAATCAGCTCCAAAAGATCTCTTTCAAGTGATGAAGAGCAAAGATGTGTCTTTGAAGACTAAGGTGTGGCTAACTCAAACCATGGTATTTTCAATCACCTCATATGCATGAGAAAGCTGGACAATGAATAAGGAAGACCAAAGAAGAGTTGATGCTTTTGAGTTGTGTTGGTGAAGAATACTGAAAGTGCCATGGACTGCCAAAAGTACTATCAAATCTTTCTGGAAGAAGTGCATCCATAATGCACCTTGGAAGCGAGAATGGCCAGGCTTCATCTCACCTACTTTGGTCATGTTGTTAGAGGGACCATTCCCTGGAGAAGGATATCATGCTTGATAAAGTGGAGGGTTGTAAAAAAAGGGGAAGGCTCTCAATGAGATGGATTGACACAGTGTCTGCAATGATGGGCTTAAGTATAGTAAGAATTGTAAGACTGGCACAGGATTGGACAATGTTTTGTTCTGTTGTACATAGGGTCATTATTAGTTGGAGCCAACTCAGTGGCACCTAATAACAAGAGTAACAGGTGAGGACAAGGTATTGACTGAACACAAGTATGCTCATTTACTCTTCAGTCCAACCGTCCTAGTCCCTGACATTTCCTAAGGGTCAGTGGAGAAACCAGTACACTGGGAATTGTCTGTAAACCTGCAGACCTTGTGTGTCCCTACTGCTGGACATACTTAGGTAAGAAATTACCCTAGAGGTTTTCTTGGTGGACATTAACACTGTAATCTTTGTTTTGGTTACCTAGTGCTGCTCTAACAGAAATATACTGCAAATGTGGATGGCTTGAACAAATAAGAGTTTATTCTCTTACAGTTTGGAGGCTATAAGTCCAAGTTCAAAGTGTCAGGCTCTAGGGGCTGGATGAAAGCCCCTCAACCTTGGGCTTCAGCTCTGCCTCCTGCTCCCAGCCCACTGAAGCTAGAGGCTTTTCTTCACTCAGACAGCTGCTGGCTGCTGAGACTGACAAGCCCAAGGTTGACAGATAAAAAGGCATAGTACTGATGTTACCACATGGCCGGCCATTCATTCAAGTCCATTGAAAGTCCTAAGGTTGGCAGAGCATTGCAGGCTGCTGAACAACAAGTCGGTTGCATGCAGGGTCAAGTGTGCCATAAGCTAGAGACTATTCCCAAAGCTGCTGCTTATATACAGGAAGCAGACCCCATCCCTAAAGAAAACTACTCAGCTGCTTGTGGTAGATCCCACCATGGAGTTGATTGCCAG
Organism: Orycteropus afer afer; assembly: GCF_000298275.1. Lineage (NCBI taxonomy): Eukaryota > Metazoa > Chordata > Mammalia > Tubulidentata > Orycteropodidae > Orycteropus > Orycteropus afer. Next base: position 743,424 of record NW_006922407.1, read on the forward strand.
TCTCATCATGGGGAATAACCACCACCAGCTGCCCAGCCACTCAAAACCAGGCCCAGCCAAGCTGACACACAAACTTAGCTACCACATCCTTGGTGACAGTTTTCATCCTGGCAAAAGGATTGTCCCTGTCTCCCACAAAAACAGTGTTTCATTGCTAGTTATAAGGTTTTCAGTGGCCATTTTTTTTTTTTTTTTTTTTTAGAAGCATATGGCCCCATCCTTCCCAGTTTGTCTTTGTCAGGAAGCTCTGCTGAAATCTATCTGCCGTGGGTGACCGTGCTGGTATTTGAAATACCAGTAGCATAACCTCCAACATCACAGCAACACAAAAGCCCCCACAGTACAACAAGTTGACAGTTGAGAAGAATGGGCATTCCAGAATACTTGTACTCCTGATGGATCTATATATAGACCACGAGGCAGTTGTTCAGAGTAAGTGGATACTGAATGGTTTAAAATCAAGAAAGGTGTGAATCAGGGCTGTACCCTTTCACCATACTTATTCAGTCTGTATGCTGAGCAAATAATCTGTGAAGCTGGACTATATGAAGAAAAATGAATCACCAGGATTGGACGAAGACTGACAACCTGTGATACGCAAATGACACAACTGTACTTGCTGAAAGTGAGAAAGACCTGAAGAACTTACTTACGGAGATTAAAGACTATAGCCTTTGACAATAACCTACATATACCCCAACCCCGAGCTACTTTTTCCTCCTCATTTTCTCAATGACATCCTTAATCTCTCAATCCCCTGTGGATGTGAATCTTAAAAGCAGAAGTACTGGCATATCTGAATTGAATGAGTTCAGATCTAATTTACTACATTTAAAAAAAAAAAATTTTATTGTGATTAAGGTGAAAGTTTGCAGAGCAAATTCATTTTCTGTACTGCAGTTCATACACATTTTGTTTCATGACATTGAATGCAATCCCCACAGTGTAACAACTCTCTTCCCATTACCTCTTCCTTGTGCCCTTCTTTCTATGCCCCCTTTCTTGCCCCCTACAACTTCATTTTGAGTTCCTACTTTTCTAAAGAAACCATTCCAGTTTTATGTGAGTTATGTTGTTGTTAGGTACTGTCAAGTCAGCTCTGACTCACAGCAACCCTATGTACAGCAGAAAGAAATACTGCCTGCTACTGTGCCAGCCTCACATGAGCCCATTGTTGGAGCCACTGTGCCAATCCATCTTGTTGAGGATATTCCCCCTTTTTGCTGACCTTCTACTTTACCAAGCATGATATCCTTCTCCAGAGAATGGTTCCTTCTGAAAGCATGACCAAAGTAGTTGAGATGAAATCTGGCCATTCTCTCTTCCAAAGAGCATTCCAACTCCACTTCTTCCAGGACAAATTTGTTTATTCTTCTTCTGGTAGTGCATGGCATTTTCAGTATTCACCAACATCTGAATTTAAATGCATTGATTCTTCTGTGGTGTTCCTTACATATTGTCCAGCTTTCACATAAATATGAGATGATTGCAAATACCAAGGCTTGGGTTAGGCACACCTTAGTCCCCAAAGTGACATGTTTGCTTTTTAACACTTTAAGGAGGTCTTTTGCAGCAGATTTCCCCAGAGGAATATGACATCTGATTTCTTGACTGCTGCTTCCACGGGTATTGACTGTGGATCCAAGTAAAATACCCTGACAACTTCAATCTTTTCTCCATTTATTGTGATGCTACTTATTGGTCTGGTTGTGAGGATTTTTGTTTCTTTGTTGAGGTATAATTCTTACTGCAAACTGTAGTCTTCAGTCTTCATCAGTACGTGCTTCACGTCATCTTCACTTTCAGCAAGCAGGGTTGTGCCATCTGCATATTGTAGGTCATTAATGATTCTCCAATCCTAATGCCACATTTTTCTTCATATAGTCTGGTCTCTCAGATTATTTGCTCAGCATACAGATTGAATAACTATGGTGAAAGGATACAACCCTGATGCACACACTTCCTGATTTTAAACCATGCAGTATCCCGTTCTGTTTTAAAGACAGCCTCCTGGTCTATGTACAGGTTCGTCATGAGCACAATTAAGTGTTCTGAAATTTCTATTCTTTGCAATGTTATCTATAATTAGTTTTGATCCACACAGTCAAATGGTTTTGCATAGTTAATAAAACACAAGTAAATATCTTTCTGGTGTTCTTTTCTTTCAGCAAAGATCCAGCTGACATCAGCAGTTATATCCCTTGTCCCACATCCTCTTCTGAATCCAGTTTGCATTTCTGGCAGTTACTTGTCAATATGCTGCTGCAATCTTTTTAAAATTGTCTTCAGCAAAATGTTACTTGTGTGTGATATTAATGATATTCAGTGATTTCCACATTCTGCTGGATCATCTTTTTTTGGAATGGGTACAAATATGGATCTCTTCCAGTCAGCTGGCCAGGTAGCTAGCTGTCTTCAAATTAGTTGGCACAGATGAGTAAGTGCATCTACTGCTGCATCCATTTGTTGAACCATCTCGATGTGTATTCTGTCAATTCCTGGAGCCTTGGTTTTTGCCAACTCCTTTAGTGTGGTTTTGACGTCTTCCTTCAATACCATCAGTTCTTGATTACATGCTACCCCCTGAAATAGTTGAACATCAGCTAATTCTTTTTGATACAGTGACTTTGTGTATTCCTTCTATCTTCTGATTCTTCCTGCATCATTCAGTATTTTGCCCATACACACACACACACACACACACACAAAACAACTCATGCCATTGAGCTGATTCTGACTCATAGCAACCCCCATTGGGTTTCCAAGGCTATAAATCTTTACAGAAATAGATTGCTGGTGAATTTGAACCACTGATCATCTGGTTATCAGCCAAATGCCTTATCCACTATGCCACCAGAGCTCATTATTTGCCCATAAAATCTTTCATATTGCAACTCAAGACTTGAATTTTTCCTTCAGTTCTTTTAACTTGAGAATTGCTGAGTGTGTTCTCTTCCCTTTCGGTTTTCTCACGCAAGGTTTTTGCACATTCATTGTAATACTTTACTTTGTCTTCTTGAGCAGCTCTTTGAAATCTGTTCTCTCTTATATCTTGTCATTTCTTCTGTTTGCTTTCACTACTCTCCATTCAAGAGCAAGTTTCAGAGTCTCTTCTGACATCCATTTTAGTCTTTTCTTCTTTCCTGTCTTTTAAATGACTTTTTGCTTTCTTCATGTATGATGTTCTTGATGTCATCCCACAATTCCTCTGGTTTTCTGTCAAATCTATTCTTTAGACAGTCTCTAAATTCAGGTGTGATATAATCAAGGTCATATTTTGGCTCTTGTGGATTTGTTTTAACTGTCTTCAGTTTCAACTTGAACTTGTATATAAGCAGTTGGTAGTTTGTTCCACAGTTAGCTCCAGGCCTTGTTTTGACTGAAGATATCTCCATCGTCTCTTTCCACAGATGTAGTCACTCTGATTCCTGTGTATTCCATCTAGTGAAATCCACATGTATAGATGCTGTTTATGTTGTTGAAAAAAGACCAATGAGTAAGTCATTGATCTTGCAAAATTCTATCGTGTGATCTCCAGCAGCATTGTGATCGCCAAGGCCATATTTTCAAACTACTGGTGATTCTTCTTTGTTTCCAACTTTTGCATTCCAACCACTAATAATAATCAACACATCTTGGTTGCATGTTTGGCCAATTTCAGACTGCATAACTTGGTAAAAAACTTCAATTTTCTTGTCTTTGGCTGTGGTGGTTGGTGTGTAAATTTGAATAATAATAGTATTAACTGGTCTTCCTAGTTGGTGTATGGCTATTATCCTGTCACTGACAGCATTGTACTTCACAATAGATCTTGAAACATCCTTTGTGACAATGAATGCCACACCATTACTCCTTGTCATTCCCAACGTACTAGATCATATGGTTATGTGGTTCAAAATGGCCAAAACCAGTCCATTTCAGCTCACCAATGCCTATGATAGAAGCTCTGGGAGCATAGTGCCTTAACACTTGACTGCTAACCAGAAGGCTGGCAGTTCAAACCCACCAGCCACTCCTCAGAAGGAAGGTTGGGCAATCTACTTCCATAATGATACTGGCTCAGAAACCCAAAGAGGGGTCACTTGAGTCAGGGCCGACTTGACGGCACATAACAACAACAACAACAGTGCCTAGGATACTGATCTTTATGTGTTCCATTTCATTTTTGACAACTTCCAATTTTCCTTGAGTCATACTTCGTACATTCCATGTTCTGACCTTCTAAACAACCTTGTAGCTAAGATACATTTATATGGAGTCTTGGTACACATCCTGTCTCCCAAATTAAAATTTTACTTACTGAGATTTTCCACTGTGTTTCTACTAGCCCTTTGTAAATTTGTAACTAAGTTAGAGACTAAGTTTGTTACAGAGACAGATTGTAGATGTGACCGAAAAGTAGCCCATGACAGAATGTTTTGTTAACTCCCAGGATACAACACACTCAGAATAGAAAAAATAAACTTGCTGATAATGTTTAAGCTTGTAGGTTAACAAATCCTTTGTAAATTTTACTTTGCTTCCTCCTCCTCCACTACCTGCCTGCCAGCACAAATCCTTTTTTACTATACCTTTTTAAATCCTTACCATTCTCCCTGCAATTTGGAGCATCACAGTGGCTTTCACTGATGTCTGTAAATGGCTCCCCATTTCAAAATGACTTTATTCTTTCAATATATTGGTATATATATTTAATTTCTAGTGGAGTGTTAGTCCAGTGTTTTTCCCTAAGACATCCTATTCAACTTTTTTTCCCTCTACCAAACTTCCATCTATATTCTTCCCCATTCATGGGTACAGGCACAATGCTTCTCAAGTTTTTTATGAGTCCAGTTTCTGTGAGTTCGGGCCGACTCAACGGCACATAACAACAACAACAACAATAGCTAATGATTGTGAACATTTCTTCATATGTTTGTTGGCTGC
>NW_006922407.1:748834-753783 GCF_000298275.1 Orycteropus afer afer
ATTCTATTCCATTGGTCTATGTATCTGTCATTGAACCAATACCAGGCAGTTTTGACTACTGTGGCTGTATAGTAGGTTTGAGATCTGGCAATGTGAGACCTCCTACTTTTTTTTTCTTCTTTAATAGTGCTTCTAGCAGGCCTGATTTAACAGATGTTTACCACAAGACCCCTGAGGTGGAACTGCTTACACATGGAAGCAGTTTTATGGAGAATGTCATCCACAGGTCTGTTGTGACTCTTTGGGACATATTATAGGCCACTTCCCAGTAATATCTTGGCACAGATGACTGAGCTAATTGTTATGACCCGAGCCCTAAATCTCCCTGCAGAGAAATCAGCAAATGTGTACATAGATTCAAATTACATTTTTGAAATTTTGCATACACATAGGGCTATTTGGAAGGAACAGGGTTATTAACTTAATATCAAAATGACATTAAACATGCCCTTGACATTCTTTAACTGTTGGAGGCTGTGTCTCTTCCTGAAAAGTTTTCACTCATGCATTGTAAAAGCTACCAGCAGGGAGACTTACCGCTGGCAAAAGGTAACCAGAAAACAGATTAGGTTGCCAAAAGAGCAGCCAGAAAAATTAAAACCAATGTTCACCCAAGGACAAGCCTGATTACTTGTATGCTGAGCTACAAGTGGCAGAAGAATGGGGTGCAATTGAAATTCACTCTGGTTGGAGGTGCACCCCAGAAGGACAGGTAATGATATCCCAATCAATTCTTTTTCAGATTTTGAGACAGATTCATGAGTCTTCCTACCTAGGAACTGGCACCATATATGAGTTAGTAAGAAAACATATACTTGTATTCAATATACGGGCCACTATATGGCTAATTGTGAAAGTCTGCTTAATTTATGCAAAGAACAATCTCAAAATTCAGAGGCCACCTAACCTGTAGTTCAAGCCCAAGGAACAGGCCCAGGAGAACAATGGCAAGTAGATTTCATGGAAGTACCATGAGCTGCATGTAATTTCAAATATTTGTTAGTTTTTATAGACACTTTTACCAATTGGGCAGAAACTTTCCCATGCCAAACTGCCATGGCTCAGAAAGTTGTCAAAAGATTAATTAATGAAATAATTCCACAGTTTGGCTCCCTTCAATATGGACAATGAAAACAGATCTCATTTCATTGCTGAAGTAACACAACAGGTGGCCACTGCCCTAAAAATCCAGTCGAAATTTCACTCAATTTGGAGGCCACAGTCTATTGGAAAAGTAGAAAGAATGAACCAGACATTAAAAATGTAGCTTGCAAAAATCTGTCAAGAGACTAAACCATCCTGAATTGAGAATCTTTTGATTTCCCTATTGAGGATCTGCATTGACCCCTGACAAAAATTAGAATTGACCTCATATGAGCTCCTATCTGAGAAAACCATTTCTGAAAAACCCAGGGCTGATGAATGGAGAAAGTCTTGTAATTTATACAGAAAACAATGTGAAAACATATTTGAGTTCTTTGCCCCCTATTCTCTTTTTTGTTTACAAGTATGCACTCCAATGCACACAATACCCATTGGCAGTTCCTGCACATCTCTTCCAGTCAGGAACTCGGTGTTGCTCTGACTCTAGAAGGATGAGCTACTTCAGCCTCACTGGAAGGGACTGTTCTTCCTGTCACACAAACCACCATGAAGCTCAATCATGTTAAGCCTTGTATTTGTCACACCAGGATCAAAAGGTTCCCTGAGTAGCCACTGGACCAAGAAGAGAACAGACAAAAGAGAGCAACCTTCTGGACTGGAGAACACATCACAAATTTAAACTTCCTTTTTAGATAAGCAAAATTATAGTATTAATTAAATTAGTAGTTTTGTTAATCACCAAGGCCACCCTAATACAGCAGTCTTTTAGTAACACTGAGAATATTTGGATTTACTTAGCCAAGAATGTGCTAAATGTTACAGATATTTGTCATGAGGCTATACTGTTGAAGAGACTTTTACGAAGTCTTGTAAGATTTAGTTCACCCATGAAGAGAAGGGCAATCTACCAAATGTGAGTGATCAACAAGGTGGCATTGAAGACCAGGAAGACATAGAGAGGTGCATGGGAGGTACAGACAACAAAGATGAAAACTTTTGCACAGAGAGTACTGTGTTTTCAGTGAAGGCAAACATGGATATACAGGTGGGTAGATGGTGGATGGCCTGAACTATTAGGTATGTCTATGCAGGGGGGAGTGTACCCAAGACCATGTATAGGGTTGGGAGACAATATTTCTATAAGTGTATTACTATAGTCTGTAAGAATTACCAAGTGTATAGTAGAGCTGACAAGGGACAAGTTTGTAGTCACTTCTTGGGCATAGCCCAAGCTATCCAGAGGAAGTAGGTAATTGGACTTGGGGAGTTGGGACCATAGTTGCAGGGGACATCAAGCTCAATTGGCATAAGGTACTACACAAAACATTGTTCCACCTCCTACTTTGGTGAGTAGTGACTAGGATCTTAAAAGCTTGCAAGCAGCCATCTAGATGCAACGATGTGTCCCTCCTCATCCAGATCAAAGACGAATGAAGAAAACCAAAGATTCATGGAAACAATGAGTCCAGGCAAGTAGTACACCATGCAATCATCAGCCTATATGACTATGAGACCAGAACAAGATGGTGTCCAGCTACCATTGTCAACCACTCAGAGGGGGATCTATGCAGGAGATCCTGGATAGAGTGAGAGAACAATGTGGAACAAAATTCAAAATCATTCCAAAAAAAAAAGACCAGGTTTGTTGGTCTGACAGAGCCTGATGGAACCACTGAGACTATGGTCCCTAGCTGCTCTTCAGGTCTGGAATTGAACCCACTCCTATGGCTTCCAGCCAAACAAAAGACAGGCATATGAAGTGAGCATTTACATTAGATAGATACACTTCTTGGAGAGAACAATCATGGGAGAATAGAAGGGCTGTGTATGAACAGGGACAGAGCTCGAGGGGCAGGAGTGCATGGAGGGAAGGACACAGGGAAGAGGTAACTATGGGGAAGAAGTGGGAGGGGAGCTGTTGCATTGTGGTAAGTTGTAGTCAATGTCATGAGACAAAGTGTGTCATGACACTGCTGTATGGAAAGTGAACTTTCTCTGTAAACTTTCATCCAAATAACAATTAAAAAAAAAAAAAAAAAGGGTTAGTTCACCCTTACCAAACCAAAACCAAACTCACTGCTGTTAAGTTGGATCTGACTCATAACGACCCCTCCTTGGGTTTCTGAGGCAGTATCTCTATGGAAGTAGATTGCCCAACCTTTCTTCCGAGGAGTGGCTGGTGAGTTTGAACCTCTAGCCTTCTGGTTAGCAGTCAAATGCCTTAGCCACCCTTACAGTTCATTGAAAATTACACTATTTTTCAGCATTTTATCAAAACCATAACATATTCAGATATGCACAAGTGAGGCCCTATTGTAAAACAGTAGGATAGAGACATGTTTTCCCTAAAGATCCCAGCAGTTACCAGTTTGAATCTATGTACTACCTTTGTAAATTGTATTGTCAAAGGTACTAACTTTGCTATTTTTCAGGATATAATGAATTGTACCCAAGTAGACCCTGTGCGCTACGCAGTCGCCCATGTTAAACTTTCCCTTGGCTGGTTTTTCCTGTGTGGAAGAAAAGTTTTCTCCCACATTCCAGCCAACACTACAGGAGGTCTCTGTTCACTAGGAAGACTGACTGTTATTCTCCCTCCCTGGCCTCCTCATCACTCCAAAGAATCCTGAGAAGTGACTTGTGACACTACCTGTAATTTGGACCTCCATCTCATTAGTGAGGCAGTATATATCTCATTTGCTGCCTCACTTGTGGAACTCCCTATATTAGTGCTTGGACTTGCCAAAACAGTAAATAAATTAGTTTGTGGGGCAGCAAAACTTTAAGCGCTACCTCACAAGCCACTGATGTGATCAGTCAGGAGTTGGAACAGATCAGAGTATCTGTGTTAGAAAGCATAGCAGCTGTACAATATTTTTTGCTCCCACATAACCATGGATGTGAAGACTTTCAGGGCATGTGTTGTTTTAATCTAACTGAAAATTCACAGTTTACTGAAAAAAAGGTGAGAGAAATAAAGGATGTGGTAGTCCACATAAAAAAGCAAGATGAAATTGACTTTGGTTGGCTAACTTCTTGGCTGCTTAATGTAGGATGGTTAAAACTGTTTCTAGGTCTCCTGTTTCTGTTTATTGGTATAGGGGCCTACTGCTTCATTCAACTCATTCCTTTGTGTTTAACTGACTGCAGACCCTGACAAGACAGGTTCCAAGACAGCCTGAAGGTCCTACACCAGAAAAATAATAATAATAAAGATTTCTAAAGCTACCACACCATGGTGAAGCTTCTGATACTTCCACCATTGTGTAGAGTACTAGAGCTTCTAAGCAGGGGCTTTATAACCTAATGTACAAAATAACCTAGGGAAAGAGCATTAAGACTCAGAGACATAGGCCAAAAGACACCATGAATATAGCATGAGATATTACAGGAAGGTCAGCCTTAAGAAACAGGACTCATCTGGTGTTGATGTCTTCTAGGCAAAGATAAAATTTTACAATCATAACTAAGCGGGCTTTCCTTTTCCTTTTTAATGGAGAAAACATCTACACATCCCATTTGCCAGCCTTGGGATATGAGTTGTGTATATGTGATAAGCTTTAGTTCAACACATAAAAGTTCTGTATTTGCCCACCAGGGGCATGTGGACTTGTAGAGTATTCTGAAACTGCCCATTCCTCACTTATGCATAAGTGATTAAACTCTTTTTTCTCTCTTCTCTTGGTGTGACTGAATTGACTCCATGGCACTCTGGGCATGAGTCCACATTTTGGCTAACAAAATGTATACCACTTCCTCTTGATGATGTAATGATGTGCATGACATATGACACTGATTTGGTTACCTAGTGTGGCTCTGACAAGAATATACCACAAATGGGATGG
>NW_006922407.1:764891-773636 GCF_000298275.1 Orycteropus afer afer
AGCTGCTCACAGTAGATTCCACCATGGAGTTGATTACCAGTTTCATCATGGGGAATACTACATCCAGCTGCCCAGCCACTCAACCAGGCCCAGCCAAGCTGGCACACAAACTTAACTACCACAGACACTGTGGACAAATTAGGAATAAATGGAAAATGTTCATATAATGAATGCAATTAGAATTGCCCTTATACAACTAAGACTTAGTTTTAGTCTTCATTCTTTTTTGTCTTCATGATCACCATCAATGCTAATTTCCCTGGCACTTGATGGAGATCATTTCTCATATCACACACTCTCCTAGTATTTCTGAATCTGAGCTCCCAATAGCTAGCTAGTCTCCTCAGTCTTCTCCTCTTGTCTATGTGGTGTAGAGGTGCTCAAAGGCCCCTCCTTTGTTCTCCTCCCATAGTACCACTGATGTCTTTAGCCATCCTGACTAATCTGTCAGAGGAAACCACAAGCTGTCTGTGAAGGGTTTCCTGGGGATGCCTTAACTCACCATGCTTAGTGAAGGTGCACTGGCTGGGCCCCCGGCTTTGGGCACAAAGTTAGTCATGTGACTAGAGACCAAAGCTGGTGGTGACATAGTGGAGTTGTAAATCTGAGTGGGGTTGAGACTGAAAGGGAGGAGGGGCTGAACTGTGCTTTATTAGGGCAATCACACTCAGGAATCTGCTACAAGATCCATAGGTCACAGAGGGTTCAAAAGGACTATTTTAGTGGAAACACTAATGCTTTGCTAGAAAATAAAAGATTTTATTGAAGGCATAATTGCATTTCATGAAATGGAGGACCACAAGATTCATAAATGTCCTGGCTTGTAGGAGAAAGAGTCCATTTTATTTGGTAAAGTAAATAAAGGGAAATGGTTTCACATCAAAGAGAGAAGTTCAGGGGAAGGGAGGGAAATTTACAAGGAGTTGTCAACTCACACACTTTCTTGAAGCATTTGTTTCTTTATGTATTCATTTGAAGAGACTCCTTAGGCTCTGGAGTCATGTTGGCTGTCATCTTTATGGAAGCTGCTCACCAGGCCTGAGTCTTCCAGGGCCCTGCTATGTGGGTTTGAACAGGAAACCTTTGGGTTACTAGCTAACTGCAGAACAAATCATACACTTTCTTAAAAACAATTAATTCCAAACATCAATTCTCTGTCCCTTTATATAACTTGACTAAGGCTGCATTTCTAAAGCACACAATGTAAACATTTTGATGTGAGGTCTTGTGACTGAACATAAATCTGGGCAGTTCTAGTTGAAGTCCTTGAAATGGAAAACAGAAACATTTGGTTAAGAAGAAACAAAAAACCAAACCACACTCACTGCTGTGGAGTGGGATCCAAGTCATAGTGACCCCCCTCCTTGGGTTTCTGAAGCAGTATCACTACTGGAAGTAGATTGCCCAATCTTCCTTCCGAGGAGTGGCTCGTGGGTTTGAATCGCCAGCCTTCTAAGTAGCAGTCAAATGCCTTAGGCATTATGCCACCAGAGCTCCTGGTTAAGGAAAAGATTTAATCAACTCTAATCTGAAGCCTTTGAAACATAAAACAGTGTTTCCCAGGCTAAAGGAAGGAACCATTGCTCAGACAACTTCTGGTGATTCAAGAATAGTTAAGATAGTGAGTTTAACAAACAAAAAAATTCTTCACCTAGAATCAAGACATTCTGATTCTTCTTTGTTATTTGAACAGTAACACTTTGATAAAGGGAAAACAACAACCAACCAACCAACCAACCAAACAAACAAAAACGCTGAATGGCTCTCTTTAGAAAGGTAGGAATAAAAATCTTGATTTTAAATGGAATTTCGATTTTGGTCTGAAATCACCCTATTCAGATATGCTAGCACCTCAGTTTTTCTAAGATTCACCACCATACATTTCCCCCTTTTGATCAAGCCATTGCTATTGTGTTAGATTCCCTGCAAAAGAATTACCGATTTTCTGTAAGGACTTGGAGTTTCTGGGTTGACTGCCCTGAGTCTTGCTGCTGTATATGAGTTTTTAAGCTGTTGCACTTCATAGGGTGTATAAACCAAACAAAACCAAACTCACTGCCATTGAGTAGGTTCCAACTCATAGCGACCCCTCCTTGGGTTTCCAAGGTGGTATCTTTACAGAAGTAGATTGCCCAATCTTCCTTCCGAGGAGTGGCTGGTGAGTTTGAACCACCAACCTCCTGATTAGCGGTCAAATGCTTTAAGCACTATGCCAAGAGATCCCACATGGGCAGGTGGGGTGTATAGGCTTTACTATATTTACTATGTTTTTTCAATTATCTTTATCAGCTGTAGGGAGAAGGATAGCAGGGTTAAAAGTAGCTATCATATATAGCAGAATATTAGAGGCTGCTAGAAGAAGCACCCCAGAAGAAATTAGTCTGGCAGCAGATAAAATGTTGAGTTAAAGCAGACACAGAGTGAGGTAAAAACCAAAAAACCAAACTCACTGCCATCAAGTTGATTACGACTCATAGTGATCCCTATTGGGTTTCCAAGGCTGTGAATCTTTACAGGAGTAGATTGCCCCATCTTCCTTCCACAGAGTGGATGGTGGGTTTGAACTGCTGACCTTATGATTAGCAACCAAATGCATAAAAGCTTTTCAAAGCTGTATCTCAGTGTTCTAGGAATTTTTTAATTTCAGGTTTATTTTTGTAATTTAGGAGCTCTGATTATAGTGGAACTATGTTTGCAACCCACAGAGGTAGAACTGTACACCTTTGGGCCATGGATAACTTGTGAAGTGGGGTGTCTCTGGGCACTTATCAGCAGAGCTAAAAGAGTTTTGTAACACTTCTTCAAGCAGGGCAGAGGTCAACGGACCATGGAACTGAGAGGTATACCTGCAGGTATTGCTGAGAAGAGTTTGTCCTGCTTAAAGTACTGTATCCTGAGTCATTTCTGATCTTGAATTATAACCTGTTACTTCCCTAATAAACTCCATAATTGTGAGTATTATCTGTGAGTTCTGTATGGCCATTGCAATGAATTATGGAACCCAGCAGAGAAGTAGAAAGGAATTGGCCCTGAATTTCCTAAACTCATTTTTCTGTCTTGGACTCTGTGCTTCAGAACTCTTTTTTGGACTTCCTACTTCTGGCTTTGTTTCTTTTAACAACTTATCTTTCTGGGAAGAAAGGGAGTTTAGACAGAGAGCTTTCAGACAGAAAAAGAGGCAGAGGAGACTGTAGCAGGGGATGTCAGAAGAGAATGCCAACAGCTATTGGGGACTGTAGTGAAAGTCATTAAGTACAGCAGAGCTCTGGCTTTTTAATTCTTTCATGTTTTTAGTTAATTTAGAAACCATGTATTTAAATTTTAAATTTTGTTCTGTCAATTTAAAAACTGAATTTTGTAAAGAGGATATCTTATATTGTTGCTGTCATTTAGAGGCCTCAAACTGTCAATCAGAAAAAAATGTGCTACTGAAAGCTTTTGTATTTGAGACCTTTTTCCCCCTAATTCATTGTGCAAGAGTAATCTGAGAAGTTTAAACCTAGGGGCCACCAACAGAAGAATGGATAACCACACTATGGTACATACACACAATGAAATACTACATGACACTAAAGAATAATGTAGAATCTATAAAACACCACATAACATGGATGAACTTGGAGGACCTTATGCTGAGTGAAATAAGTCAATCACAGAGGGACAAATATTGTATAAGTTCACTATTGTAAAAAGTCAAGGAAAGGTTTTCATTTTGAAGGAAACTTTCTTTGTTGGTTACCAGGGGTAGGAGGGGAGGGGAGGGAACACTGCTAGATAGGTAGACAAGTATTGATTTGAGTGAAGGGAAGGGCAATGTACCACGTGTGAATGATCAACACTGTGGCATTGAGGAAGAGTAAGACATAGAGAGGTGCATGGGAGGTATGGACAACAAAGATGGACCCTTTTGCACATACTGTACTGCTTTGTCAGTGATGGCAAACATTGATCTATGGGTGGATAGATGGGTGGACAGGCTGAACAATCAGGTAAGTCTAGGCAGGAGGTAGTGTGCCCATGACCATGTATAGGGTTAGCAGACAATATTTCTATATGCATATTTGTATGTGTTGTAAGTATGTCCAGGTGTATAGTAGAGCTGACAAGGGGCAAATTTTTGGTGGCTTCTTGGCCACAGCCAGCTACCTGAAGGGAGCAAGTAATTGGACCTGCTGGCTCAGGACTATGGTTGCAGGGGCCATCAAGCTCAATTGGCATAATACACAACACAAAAATACTTTTGTACATCCTACTTTGGTGTGTTGGGCCCGAGTCCGGAAAGGAATGATGTCGGTATGAAGAAGCCACCACAGACATGATAATGTAATAACAAAAGGAAAGTTTATTTTCTAACTCTAGTTAGGGTCCCTGCTCTTGCCAACGTAGCAGCCTAGGCAAAAGACCCCGTGCTCTTTTACTATCGTATTTTTATAGAAAAAATATAGGGTGGAGTAGATGATTGGTTTTTAGGGCAAGGGTTTGGGAAGTTTGGGGGCGGGTTGGAATCCCCCAGCTTCAAAGATGAGTGAGAGACTTTTTGGAGCCAGGCAGAACTCTCTGATATGTGCAAAATCAGGGGGGAGGGGGATAAGACCAGGCAGAACTCTCTGATATGTGCGAAATCCGGGGGGATGGATACGTGCGAAATCCGGGGGGTGGGGAGGTGAGACTTGTCGGAGCCTTCAAAGAAGAGCGAGAGACTTTTTGGAGCCAGGCAGATCTCTGAAAAAAAGCCCTGAGGCATGGGACATGTTAATCTCCATACTAAAGGCTTCTGGTTAAAGATCTACCTGGAGGCATTAGGACTCAGCATGGGACATGTTAATCTCCACACTAAAGGCCATTTAGGACTCAGCATGGGATGTGTTAATCTCCATATTAAAGGCTTCTGGTTAAAGATCTCTCAGGCTTCACAGGTGAGACTGGAATCTTAAAAGCTTCCAAGCAGCCATCTAGATGTCTCCTCATTCAGAGCAAAAAATGAAGAAAACCAAAGATGCCTGGAAACAATCAGTCCAAGGGACTGATAGACCTCAGCAATCCTCAGCCTATATGACCATGAGGCCAGAGGAGCTAAATGGTGCTGGCTACCACTGTCAACCACTCGGAGGGGGATCAATGCAGGAGATCCTGGATAGAGTGGAAGAGCAATATGGAACAAAACTCAAAATCATTAAAAAAAAAAAAAAAAAAAAAAGACTGGGTTTGCTGGTCTGAGGGAGCCTGATGAGACCCCTGAGATTATGTCCCCTAGCTGTCCTTCAGTTCTGGAATTAAATTCATGCCTGTGGCTTCCAGCCCAACAATAGACAGACATATGGGATGAACATTTACATTGGGTAGATAAACTACTTGGAGCAATCACTCTTGAGAGAACAAAGGGCAGTGTTTGCACAGGAGTTGGGAGTGCATGAGAAGCAAGGACACAGGAAAGATGTAACTACAGGGAGGAAGTGGGAAGACACCTTTTACATGGTGGGTAATTGCAGTCAATGACATGAGACAAAATGTGTATGAACTGCTGTATGGAAAATGAATTTGCTCTGTAAACTTTCACCCAAATCAAAATATTTTTTTTTAAAAGTAACCTAGGAAGTTTAAAAGTCTCAAAAATTGGCCATTCATCCAAACAGTCATTTGACAAATGGTAAGCAGACTTAGACTGGGAATAACCCACATTCCCAGAGGCAGCACAAAGTTAGCTTAAGAATCTTTTCAAACAAAAATTCAGAGCTGCCAACTTCTCAAACTGGCTAATTTTCCTAACAAAGGGGTGTCACAGAGTTTGGAAATGAGAATTTTCATGGTTCTGAGATGTTTAAGCAATGACCCTAAAGTACCTGGAACCAAAGGAACTATGTTCCAGTCAAAAGCCAGAAAGAAAAGAGGAAGACAAATCCTTCAATAAAATAAACAGGGAGCTTTATACAGAAGAGATGCAGAGCTTGACCATGTGAGGTATTAACTTGCTGCAAATTCTAGGATTGTGTGAAAGTGGACAGATTCAATGGGTCTATGTAGGCACCATATTCCGTTCTCTTGCTATTCTGGATACTGCGGAGGCAAGAAGTACTTTGGGGTCCCTTCAGGGTGGCCATAAATATATTTTAGTTGAAACACTAGAATAACACTCTTAGAAAATAAAACAAAGGATTTATTGAAAAAAAGAATTACATTTCATTAAATGGAGGACTGTGGCACCTTAAAAGAATATGCAAGAATCTCCTGCCTTATAGGAGAAGCAACCAGTTTTATTTGGCAAAATAAACAAAGAAAAATTGTTTCACATCAAAAAAAGAAGTGCAGGGGATGGTAGGAAAATTTACAAGGAATTGTGAAACGACATTCTTTCTTTCTTTTTTTATTGTAATTTGGGTGAAAGTTTACAGATCAAGTTCACTTTCCATATAACAGTTTCATGACATACAGCCTCTCTCACGACATTGACTACAACTTACCACAATGCAACAGCTCCCTCCCACTTCTTCCCCATAGTTAACTCTTCCCTGTGTCCTTCTCTCCATGCACTACTTCCCCCTGAGCTATGTCTCTGTGCATACACAGCCCTTCTATTTTCCCATGATTGTTCTCTCCAAGGAGTGTATCTACCTAGTGTAAATGTTCACCTCATATGCCCATCTTTTGTTAGACTGGAAGCCACAGGAGTGGGTTCAATTCCAGACCTGAAGGGCAGCTAGGGACCATAGTCTCAGTGGTTCCATCAGGCTCTACTAGACCGGCAACACTAGTCCCACCCTCCTTTTTTTTTCCAAATGATTTTGAGTTTTGTTCCACATTGTTCTCCCACTCTATCCAGAATCTCTTACATGGATCCCTCTCCAAGTGGTTGACAGTGGTAGCTGGGCACCATCTAGTCCTTCTTGTCTCATAGTCATATAGGCTGAGGATCACATGGTGTACCAGTCTCTTGGACTAATTGTTTCCATGAATCTTTGGTTTTCTTCATTCTTCCTTGCTCTGGAAAAAATGACACACCTTCACAACAATCCCTTGTTGTTGTTAGGTGTTGTTGAGTTGTCTCCAAGTCATAGTGACCCTATGCACAGCAGAACAAAACACTGCGCATCCTGTGCCAGCTCCACGATCCTTGCTATACTTGAGCCCATTGCTACAGCCACTGTGTCAATCCATCTCATTGAGGGCCTTCCCCTCTTTTGTTGACTCTCTACCTTACCAAGCATGACATCCTTCTCCAGGGAATGGTCCCTTCTGACAATGTGACCAAAGTAGGTGAGATGAAGTCTGGCCATTCTCACTTCCAAGGAACATTCTGGCTGAACTTCCTCCAGGACAGACCTGTTAGTTCTTTTAGCAGCATTCTTTGCCAACACCACAGCTCAAAAGCATCAGTTCTTCTTTGGTCTTCCTTATTCATTGTCTAGCTCTCACATGCATACGAGGCAATTGAAAATATCATGGCTTGCGTCAGGTGCACCTTAGTCCTCAAGGAGACATCTTTGCTCCTTAGCACTTGAAAGAGGTCCTTTGCAGCTGACTTGTCCAGTGCTCTACATCCTGTGATATCCTGACTGCTGCTTCCATTGGTGTCGATTGTAGAACCAAGCAATGTGAAGTCTTTGACAACTTCAATCTTTTCTCCATTTATCGTGATGCTGCTTGTAAGTCCAGTTGTGAGGATTTTTGTTTTCTTTATATTGAGATGTAATCCATATTGCAGACTGTATTCTTCAATCTTCATCAATAAGTGATTCAAGTCATCCTCACTTTCAGCAAGCAAAGTTGTGTCATCAGTGTATTGCAGGTTGTTAATGATTCTTCCTCAAATCTTGATGCCACATTCTTCATATAGTCCAGCTTCTTGGATTATTTGCTCAGCATATAGATTGTATAAATATGATGAAAGGATACAACTGTGATGCACTCCTTTCTTGACTTTAAACAATGCACTATCCCCTTGTTCTATTCAAATGACAGCCTCCTTGGTCTATGCACAGGTTCCTCATGAGTACTATGAGGTGTTCTGGAATTCCCATTCTTCTCAATGTTATCCACAATTTGTTATGATCCACACAATCAAATGTGTTTGCATAGTCAATAAAACACATAGTCAATGTGTTTCAGGTATTCTTTGCTTTGAGCTAAAATCCATCTGGCATCAGCAGTGATACCCCTTGTTCCACGTCCTCTTCTGAATCCAGCCTGCACCTCTGGAAGTTCTCTGTCAATATACTGCTGCAACTGTTTTTGAATTATCTTTAGTGAGATCTTACTTGCATGCAATATTAATGATATTGTTCAATAATTTCCACATTCTGTGGGATGTTCTTTCTTTGGAATGGGTACAATTATGGATCTCTTCCAGTCAGTTGGCCAGGTAGCTATCTTCCAATTCTCTTGACATAACGGAGTGAATCCCTCCTGTGGAAGGATTGCTTAAACATCTCAATGGGTCTTCCATCAATTCCTGGAGCCTTGTTCTTCACCAATTCCTTCTGTGCAGCTTCGACTTCTTCCTTCTATACCATTGGTTCTTGAACATATGCCACCTCCTGAAGTGGATGAAGATTGAGCAGTTATTTTTGGTACAGTGACTCTGTGTATTCCTTCCATCTTATTTTAATGTTTCCTACATCATTCAATATTTTGCCCATGTTGTTGTTGTTGTTATTTGCCATCAAGTCGGCCCCGACTCATAGCGACCCCTCCTTGGGTTTCTGAGGCAGTATCACTACGGAAGTAGGATTGCCCAACCTTCCTTCCGAG
>NW_006922407.1:773806-780082 GCF_000298275.1 Orycteropus afer afer
CTATTTGCTTTAGCTACTCTCCACTCAAGGGCAAGTTTCAGAATCTCTTCTGACATCCGTTTTGGTCTTTTCTTCTTTTCTCATCTTTTAAGTAACCTGTTGCTTTCTTCATGGATGATGTTCTTGATGTCATCCCACAACTCTTCTGGTTTTCGGTCATTGGTGTTCAATGCATCAAGTCTATTCTTTAGATTGGTCTCTAAATTCAGGAGGGATATATTCAAGGTCATATTTTCACTCCTGTGGACTTGTTTTACTTGTCTTCAACTTCAAGTTGAACTTGCATATGAAGCTTAGCCAAATATTAATTCCTTATCTCCTGGTACAACTTAACTAAAGGCAGCATTTCTAAAGCACACAATGTAAACATTTTAATGTGTGTGTGTGGGGGGGGTGTCATGTGATTAAACGTAGATCATGTCAATTCTATTTGAACTTCTTGAAATGGAAATACTGATTCATTTTTGTTAGAAGAAGAGAAGGTTGAATCAACACTAATCTGAAGAATCTGAAATGGAAAACAGTGTTTTGCTAGCTAAAGGGAAGTGATCCTTGTTTAGACAATTTCACCTGGTGATTCAAAAACTTAAGATGCGGGGAGAGAGTTTAACAAGCACTAAAAACAGCCTTCTGGTTAGCAGTCAAATGCCTTAAGCACTATGCCACCATAGCTCCTGTTTTAGTTTTTTTTTTTTTTTTTTAACAAACAAACAATAATTCTTCACCTAGGTTACAGATTCTGATTCTCGACTTTTTTGTTATTGGAACAGTAACACTTTGATAAAGAGGGGAAAAGGATGAATGACTTTCTCTATAAAGTTAAGAATGAAAATCTTAATTTAAAATGGAGTTTCTCCATTTAGGTCTAAAATCACCCTTTTCAGATATGATAGCACCTCAGTTTTTCTAAAGTTTACTACCACAGCACCCCAGGAAAGTTTGTCCTGGTTTCAAATTAACTCTGCCTTCCCATTCCTATTACTGAAAAACAAAATGAAATCCACTACCCTTGAGTGGATTTTGACTCATAGCAATCCTATAGAACACAGTAGAACTACCCAGAGTTTCCAAGGCTGCAAATCTTTATGGAAGAAGACTGCTACATCTTTCTACGTCAGAGTGGCTGGTGTGTTCCAACCACTAACCTTTCAGTTAGCTGGCAAGTGCTTTAACCATTGTGCCAGCAGACGTTCTACCCATTACACATACACTTACAAGATTAAATAAGGCTAAGGACATGACTGCAGTGGCTTGCAACGATGGGCTTCAGTACAGCAAGGATTGTGAGGATGGTGCCCCACTGGGCAGTGTTTTGTTCTGTTGTACATAGGGTCACTATGAGTCAGAGCCAGCTCAATGGCACTTAACAACAACAGCAAGGACAGGACTTTTCATAAGAGAAAAATAATTTATTTTGCATAATTTGCACCATTTATCAACTACTGTATATTTTCTTACTTTATGACAAAGTTTTGTGGCCTCTCAGAGAGTAAATAAAACCAAAACAAAATTCACTGCCATCAAGTTGATTCCAACTCATAGAGACCCCACTGGGTTTCTGAGGCTGTAAATATTTACGGAAGGAGATTGTCCCATCTTTCTTCTGCAGAACAACTGCTGGGTTTGAACCTCTGACCTTCAGGTTAGCAGCCAAATGCCTCACCCACTCTGCCACCAGAGCTCCTTCTGAAAATAGATAGCAAGTGGTAAATAGACCTCAGGCTGAGATTCTGGGCTGGAGATTTTCCTCCAACTACCGTCCAGCTACACCTGGCTGGAGTATGGGCTAGGAATGTATGAGAGCTTATGTCCTGAAACACTAGGCTTGTGGAATGCTGTGGTCTACAGCAGGAGGCTTAACCACATTTTTAATCTTGATATGGGTTCAGATGCAACTTGAGGTTTTTTTTTTTTTTTTTCACTTGCTTTTGGTGTATTGTCTTTCCCTTCACCAAAATCAATATATGTCTCTTATCTAGCTAGCACTTTCCCTCCCTTCCCCTTCCATGCTGGGTAACCAACAAAGAAAATTTACGTAATCATTAGCCATTAGAGAGATGCAAATCAAAACAACAATGAGATACCATCTTTCCTCAGCACTAATAGCAAAGTTCAACAAGACAGAAAATATCAAATGCTGCTGAGGATGTGGAGAGATTGGGACTCTCATAAACTGCTGATGGGACTGTAAAATGGTACAACCACTGTGGCAATCAGCGTGGCAATCAGCATGGCAATTCCTTAAAAATTTGAAATTAGAAATGCCATTTGATCTAGCAATCTTGTTACTAGGCTTATATCCTAAAGAAGTGAGAGCCAGGTCATGAACAGATAAATGCATACCCATGTTCATCGTACACTATTCACAACAGTAAAGAGATGGAAACAACCTAAGCCCCCATCAACAGAAGAATGGATGACCAAATTATGATACATACACTCAATGGAATACTACAATCCCCTAGAGCCTGGCACTTTGAACTTGGACTTAAAGCCTCCAAACTGTAAGAAAATAAACTCTTGTTTGTTAAGGCCATCCCATTTGTGGTATATTCTTGTCAGAGCAGTACTAGGTGACCAGAACAGTCATCATATGTGTTTATCGTTGGTTGTTGTTTGCTGTTGTTGGTTCTTTGTCCAAAGGACTCCCTTTAGCATCTCTTGTAAAGTTGGTCTGGTTTTAAAAAATTCCCTTAATTTCTGCTTGTCAGGAAATGTACTAATTTTACCATTGTATTTGAAGGACAGTTTTGCTGGCTATACAATTCTTGACTGGAATTTATTTTTTATTTTTTTAGCATCTTATATATATCATCCCATTGCCTTATTACCTGCATGGTTTTTGCCAAGAAATCCAAGCTTAGTTTTATTGGTTATCCTTTTTTAGGTCACTTTTCATTTTTCCCATACTGCTTTCAGCATTCTTCTTTATCTTTTGTTTTGGTAAGTTTGATGATGATATGTCTTGGTGATTTTCTTCTGGGATCTATCCTATTTGGGGTTCACTGAGCTTCTTGAATGACTATATTCTTATCTTTCATCATATTAGGGGAGTTGTCTTTCAAAAAACTTTTGACAATTTTCTCTGTGATTTTGTTTCTTCCTGTTCTTGAATTCCAATTGCCCATTAAGTTATTCCTCTTGAAGGTATCCCACATCAATATTAGGCTTTCTTCATTTTGTTTTGATATTTTTTCTGATTGATCCCTTAACAAAGTAATATTGAGGTATTTGTCTTCAATCTCACTGTCTTCCATTGATTCAAGTCTACTCCTTTGCTCATTTAATTCAATGTGTTACCTATTTCTGAAAATTTAGTATTCATCTTCTGGATATCTATTTGTAGATTTTGTACCATTTCTAATTTCTCATTTATTTTGTCATTTTGTTCTTATATTGTTTTTCTAATTTTTTCTAGAGGTTTGTCTATGTTTTCCTTAATTTTGTCAGTATTTTCCACAATCCGTTGAGGTACCTAATATAATTCTTTTGAATTCTTGATCAGGGATTTCCAATACTGTTTCTTCCTCAGGGATATTTTCTAGGTCTGTATCCTGATCCCTTGTTTCTACTACTTTTTTTTTTTCTTTGTGTGAGCTTTGATGTTCTATTGTCTCCAGGACATTGTGACATTGCTGTACTTATATTTAATTAGTGATTGTAGGTTGGTGTAATTCACTCACATTTTTTGTTTTGATATATCTGAGTAAGCCGGGTACTGTACTTCTTTCTCTGCTAGTTAGCAGCATGTAAGCACTCACCACCAGTCTCCTTTCGTGTATAATAGAAAATAAGTGTGTGTGCACAGATCTCTGTTATGTGTTCATGAAGAACACTTAAGGGTGAGTCAGGTTGGTATTGGCTGTCATCTATTATTGGTCAGTTCATGCAGAAGCAAGTGGTAGCCCTTACTCAGTAGGTGGGGCTGCAGCAGATGTGGGTATGACTGGGTCATATGAACACAGTCACTGTCTCTCATTCAGTTAGACAATAAATAAATAAAATACCCACTAAATAAAAATAAAAACAAGAGGACAAAAAATAGAAGTCACATAAACCAACAGGAACAATCACATACACACACACACACACACACACACACACACAAGGGAAGGCAATATATTATGCACTGCTGTCGAGTCAGATCCAACTCATAGTGACCCTTCCTTGGGTTTCCAAGGTGGTATCACTTCCTTCCAAGGAGTGGCTGGTGGGTTTGAACTGCTAGCCTTCTGGTTAGCAGTCAAATTCCTTATGGACTACCCCATTAGAGCTCCTAGGCAATATATTAGAGGAAATATTCAAAGGTATACTATTACAAGATAAAAGAAATATAAAGAGAAAAAAAGCCCATAATATATGAAGGGGGTGCAAGAGTGTAATAATAATGAAGAAAAAAGATGAGAAAACTGCAAAAAGAAAATCAAGGGATTGGAAGAACCAAATGAAAGAAAAAAGATGAGAACCAGGAAAAAGGAAGAGAAAGAAGGACAAGGAGGAGGAGAAAGAGGAAGAGAAGGAGGAGGAGAAGGAAGAGGAGAAAACTAGAACCCAGGAAAAGAAAAGGACAGAAAAATAAATAAATAGAAAGGAAGAATAATTAAAAAAATAAAACTGGGAGGTACAGGGCAGGGCATCCAGGCTGTGTCTGAGCACACAGACTGGGATGGAATTCCTGCAGGTCTAGAAGATAGGTGGAGGTGGGGGGGTGGCCACACCTCCATTTATCAAGACAGCGTGTTGTATAAGAGTAACAAAGGGAATATTGTAACTTTTTGGCCATCAGCTTCCAGTGTGGTTCCTTGTGCTGTCCTGAGCAAATGGAGCCTATTCTTAGGCTGCCACTTGCAAATATCCAAAATGGCCACACCACTTGCAAATATTCAAAATGGCTGCACCCTCAGGACAGCCAAAAGTCCACAACTCAGTTTGTCTCCTTATTTACTGTTTCCCTTTCTAGTTGTCAGACATCAGTGCAATTGTCCATGCAGCTCTTGGCAAGAAGGGCTGATTTTTATGTTACTGCCAAGATCCTAATGCCACTTGTAAGTATTCAAACTGGCCGTGCCATCAGGAGAGCCGATAGTCTGCAGCTCTGTTTATCTCTTTATTCACTGTTTTCATTCATGTTCTTCTACTAGTTGGTATTTAATCCACTTCTGTATCCTTTCTTTCAAAGCTCAGGCCTCCAGAATTATCTTCTGTATCTGTGTCAATTAGTTTCTCTTTTCTTTGTTGAAGACAATCTGTATAGCTTGTCTGCCTATTCTTCCATCTTGCTGTAGTACTATGTCAATTTTAAAAACAAATTTTTCTAAGTAACTTAAGCTAGATATTATATACTATATATTTACATCTGCTAATAAGTATGTTCATTTTTGCCATTTAAAGGGCTATAAGACATACACAACAGACAATGTTTAAAAGGTTTGTTAAAAAGAATTTATTTCATATGGTCAAAGTATTGCCTGTCTGACTAGAGTTTAATGGTTTAATTTATTAGATTTTTAGGAGCTTTAAAGTGAAATAGCATGTAATAAAGATTTGAGTTTCATCTTTTAAAATAACAAAATTTTCTTCAATTACCAAACTGAACAGTTAATTCATTCTTTGTGTAATCTACCTAAAAGGCAAGGGTAGATTCCTGAGTCAAACCAAGCCACGTGGCTTTGAAAAGAAATGGAAACAAAACTAAGGTTTTTACCTTCAGAATCTTTGGTTAAATACCTTAGGTACTGTTTTCAGTGACTCCTGACAACTTTGAAGCATATAAAAACCACAGAAGATGTGTTTCTGTTTTATTTTTAAAATGTGCTAAAAAGTTTTATTTAATATGTTTTAAATTACATAAAATGTGTTGTCAAATCAAGAGAAGTGCTAGATTCACTTTTGGGTTAAAAATTTATAGATTAGTGTTTCTGCTTATGTTTTTGCCCAATATTAGACAACAAACACATGATATTACATCGTAACTTCATTACTTTCATTGTTAACTTGGTCACAACTTTGTTTTGAATCTAATAGCATAAAAGTCAAAGGGTCTAACTGGGAAAAGTACTCACTTGATAAAATTTATTCAGATTTAGAGCCTTGATAGTCTTGATATATGTTGATGGTACATGTCAAGATTATTTTGAGTTATATCTAAAGCACTTTAAAAATGAGGTTATTCATTAACTTTAACAAAAACAAACTACAGATGGATCAAAGACTTAAATGTGAAACCTAGAACTATACAGTTTCTCAAGGAAAATTTAGGCTCAAACTTAAGGGCCC
>NW_006922407.1:783442-786480 GCF_000298275.1 Orycteropus afer afer
TGGACGAAAGAGGGGGAGGCCTTCAACGAGATGGATTGATACGGTTGCTGCGATGATGGGATCAAGTGTAGCAGGGATTGTGGGGCTGGCGCGGGATCAGGCAGTGTTTCGTTCTGCTGTGCATGGGGTCGCTATGAGTTGGAAATGACTCGACGGCACTTAACAACAACAATAACAACAACAGTAGTTAGTAGTTCACTCTTTCTTCCCTACTCACATTGGTAACCAACAAAGAATATTTATTTTTTTGTGAAAACTTTTCTTGACATCTTACAGTAGTGGTCTGTGGTGCAATTAATTATTTGGTGTGGCTTTTCATAGTCTTTGTAATTCCCACCAGATTACTGGGTGGGAGTGTGCAAATAAGGTGTGTAGAACTCTGATGTTGGGATTGGTTAGCTTTGTCACTCTGCCAGGCTTAAAATGAGCCTTCCTAGAGGCAGAAATGGGGGAATCTCACTGGCATTAATAGAGAACAGCCAAAGGTGAAGTGGAGAGCGTCCTGTGTTGGACCTCCTTCTCTGAGAGAAGCCAAGCTGAGAGAGAGAAGCCAGGGTGAGAGAGAGATGCCCAGCTGAGGGCCTTGCTGAGAGACGGTAGCAGTGGAGCCAAGAGGCAGGAGATAGAGGGGTGGTCTTTTTGGCCCATGGAGTGAAAAAGCTGTGTGCTCTTGGGCAGGAGACTTGCTGGTGGAGTGGGGTGCACATAAGTGTATCTATAAGCAGAGCTGAAAGACCTTTGTACCACTTTCTGCAGCACGGCAGAGGCCAGGCTGAGAAGCCAATGGCCAGAGAAGTGTACCTAAGGGCATGACAGAGGGGAGACTGTCCTGATGAAAGAAATGTATCCTGAGCACATTCCTGAACCTGAACTGTAGCCTGTTACTTCCCTAATAAATCCCATAATCATGAGTATTGTCTGTGAGTTCTGTGCAGCCATTGCAATGAATTATCAAACCCAGTAGAGCTATGGTGAGTGCTGTGGGAGAGATGGTTCATGTCAGAGATGGCAAATAGGCTGGAAGGTAGTAGCATGTCTGGCCTCATAGGAATAATCCTTGGGCTGCTGATGGTGACTTTGTTTCCCCCTTGGGAGGTTGGAAGAGGCCAGAAGACGTGGCCTCTATAATCTTTTTCCATGGTCTCACACAATATTTGTCCTTTGTGAATAATTTCACTCAGCATAATGTTTCCTAAGTTCTTCCATGCTATGAAATGTCTTGTAGATTCATCATTATTCTTTAATGTTGCATAGTAGTCCATTGTGTGTGTGTACCATATTTTGTTGATTTATTCCTCCTTTGCTTGACATTTAAGTTGTTTCTATATTTTTACTATTGTGAATAGTGCCGTGATGAACATGGGTATGCATATATCTGTTCATATCACAGCTCTTATTTCTCTAGGATATGTACCTACTAGTGGGATTTCTGGATCATGTGTTTATACTTCCAGCTTATAAGAAAGTGCCATACCATTTTCCATAGCAGTTGCACTGTTTCAGTCTTACCAGCAGTGTGTGAGAGTTCCATTCTCTTCACATCTTTGCCAGCATTTGTTGTTTTCTGCTTTTTGAAATTTTCTATTAGTGCTGGGGTGAGATGATATCTCATTGTTATTTTGATCTGCATCTCTCTTATGGTTAGTGGTCACAAGCATTGCTTTATGTGTTTGCTAGCTGCCTGAATGTCTTCTTCCATGAAATACCTGTTCATGTCCTTTGCTCATTTTTTAACTGGATTCATTGTCTTGTTGCTGTTTTTTTTTTTTTTTTTTTTTTTAATTGTGATTGGGTGAAACTTTACAGGGAAATTTGTTTTCCACTCAATAGTTCATGCACATTTATTTCATGACATTAATTGCAATTCCCCACAATATAATAGCTCTCTTCCCACTTCCTTCATATGTTTATTTTTTCCCTTTGTCTCTCTTTCCTATGCATTTTTTTTTAAATTGTGATGTGGGTGAAAATTTACAGAGAAAATTCACTTTCCATTCAGCAGTTCACATACATTTTGTCTCATGACATTGACCACAATTTACCACAATGCAACAGCTCCCCTTCTACTTCCTCCCGATAGTTACCTCTTCCCTGTGTCCAGCCCTCCATGCACTCCTGCCCCGTGAGCTATCTCCCTGTGCATACACAGCCCTTCTTTCTCCCATGGTTGTTTTCTCCAAGGAGTGTATCTACCTCAGGTAAATGTTCAACTCATATGACTGTCTATTGTTTGGCTGGAAGCCACAGGTGTGGGTTAAATTACAGATGGGAAGGGCAGCTAGGGGCCATAGTCTCAGTGGTTCCACAAGGTTCTATTGGACCAGCAAACTGGGTCCCCGCCCTTTAATTTTTCCAAATGATTTTGAGTTTTGTTGCACACTGTTCTCCCTCTCTATCCAGCATCTCCTACATAGATCCCATTCCAAGTGGTTGACAGTAGTAGCCGGGCACCATCTAGTTCTTCTGGTCTTATAGTCATACAGGCTGCAGATTGGATGGTGTACCAGTCACCAGGACTAATTGTTTCCATGAACTTTTGTTTTTCTTCATTCTTCTTTGCTCTGGATGAGGAGAGACCCATCTTTGCATCTAGATGGCAGCTTGCAAGCTTTTGAGATCCCAGTTGCTACTTGCCAAAGTAGGAGGTGGAACAATATTTTGTGTAGTATGTTATGCCAATTGAGCTTGATGTCCCCTATGACTATGGTTCTGAGCCCACAGGTTCAATTACTTGGTCCCTCTGGGTAGCTGGCTGTGACCAAGCAGTGACTACAACCTTGCCCCTTGTCAACCCTACTATACACCTGGGAATTCAGATTATACACATAAGCTTATAGAACCATTGTCTACCAACCCTATACATGTTCTTGGGTACACTCCCCACTTCATAGACATACCTAATCATTTAGCCTGTCCACCCATCTATCCACCCATATACCCATGTTTGCCTTCACTGACAACACCGTACTATATGTGCAAAAGGGTCCATCATTGTTGTCTGTATCTCTCTATGTCTTTCTCTTCCTCAATGCCACCAT
>NW_006922407.1:787110-788384 GCF_000298275.1 Orycteropus afer afer
TTTGTTATTTTCTGTCTTGTTGAACTTTGCTGCTAGTGCAGGAGCAAGATGGTATCTCATTGTTGTTTTGATTTGCATCTCTCTAATAGCTAATGATGGTGAGCATTTCTTCATATGTTTGTTGGCCGCTTGAATATCCTCCTTGGTGAAGTGTCTATTCATGGTGCCCATTTTATATTTGGATTGTTTTTCTTTTTGTTATTGAGCTGTTGGAGTTTTATATAAATTCTAGATATAAGTCCTTGTCAGCTATGTTATTACCAAATATTTTTTCCCAATCTGTAGGTTCTCTTGACTCTTTTGGAGAAGTCTTTGGAAACACATAAAAATTGAATTTTTAGAAGTTCCCAATCATCTGTTTTCTCTTCTGCTATCTGTGCGTTTTGAATTATGCTTGATAGTCTATTTCTGTCATATATTACAGCCCCTAAATTTGTCCCTAGTTTTTCCTTGAGGAACTTTGTACTTTTAGGTTTCACATTTAAGTCTCTGATCAATCTGGTGTTTGTTTTTGTGTATAGTGTGAGGTATAAATCTTGTTTCATTTTTCTGCAAATGGATCTCCAGTTTTGCCAGCACCATTTATTAAACAAATATTCTCGTCCCCATTTAATGGATTTTGCCCCTTTGTCAAAGATCAGCTTTTCATAGGTCAATGGCTCTATTTCTGGGTTCTCAATTCAATTCCACTGGTCTATGTATCTGTCATTGAACCAATACCAGGCAGTTTAGACTACTGTGGCTGTATAGTAGGTTATGAGATCCAGCAGTGTGAGACCTCCTACTTTGTTGTTCTTCTTCAATACTGCTTTGCTTATCCGAGGTATCTTTCTTCTCCATATACAGTTATTGTTGTTATATGCTGTCAAGTCAGACCTGACTCATAGCGACCCCTCTTTGGGTTTCCGAGGCAGTATCACTATGGAGGGAGATAGCCTCTTCTTCCTGCTGAGGAGTGGCTGGTGGGTTTAAACCACCAGCCTTCTGGTTAGCAGTCAAGTGCCTTAGGCACTACACTACCAGAGCTCCCCCATATAAAGTTAGTGATTGTTTTTTCCATATCCCTAAAGAATGTTGATGAGATCTGGATTGGGATTGCATTGAATTTATAGATTGCTTTGGGTAGGATGGACATTTTCACAATCTTCAATCTTCCTATCCACGAGCATGAGATGTTCTTCCATTTATGTAGATCTCTTATGGTTTCTTGAAGCAGTTTTTAATAGTTTTCTTTGTAGAGGACTTTTGTGTCCCTGGTAAGATTTATTCCCAAG
>NW_006922407.1:788684-790004 GCF_000298275.1 Orycteropus afer afer
GGTAGCACAGTGCCTAAGGCACTTGACTGCTAACCAGAAGGCTGGTGGTTCAAACCCACCAGCCACTCCTCGGAAGGAAGGTTGGGCAATCCTAATTCCGTAGTGATACTGCCTCGGAAACCCAAGGAGGGGTCACTATGAGTCGGGGTCGACTCGACGGCATATAACAATAATATAAATATAAGGTTTTTGACTGAGTCTCTTGGGTTTTCTAGGTATAGGATCATATCATTAGCAAATAGCAATAGTTTGACTTCTTCCTTACCAATTTGGATGCCTTTGATTTCCCTTTCTTGCCTTATGGCCCAGGCCAGGGCTTCCAGTACAATGTTGAATAGAAGTGGTGAGAGGGGGCATCCTTGTCTGGTTCCTGTTCTCAAGAGGAATGGTTTCAGTCTCTTTCCATTGAGAATAATGTTGGCTGTTGGTTTTGCATAGATGCCTTTTATTATGTTGAGGAATGTCCTTTCTATTCCCTTTTTGCTGAGAGTTTTGATCAGGAATGAGTGTTTGATTTTATCAAATGTCTTTTCTGCACCAATTGATATGATCATGTGGTTCTTATCCTTTGTTTTATTTATGTGGGGGATGAGGTTGATTGTTTTTCTTTCTTTTTTTTTTTTCTGACAGAGCTAATTTTTTTAAAATTTTTATTGTGATTTGGGTAAAAATTTACAGAGAAAATACACTTTCCATACAGCAGTCACATACACTTTGTCTCATGATATTGACCACAGTTTAGCACAATGCAGCATCTCCTCTCCAACTTCCTCTCGATAGGTACCGCTTCCCTGTGACCTTCCCTCCATGCACTCCTACCCCTTGAGCTGTCTCCCTGTGCGTGAGAAGCCCTTCTTTCTCTCTTGCTTGTTCACTCCAAGGAGTGTATTTATCTCAGGTAAAAGCTCAACTAGTAAGCCTGTCTATTGCTTGGCTGGAAGCCACAGGTGTGCGTTCAATTCCAGACCTGAAGGACAGCTAGGGGCCATAGTCCAAGTGGTTCTACCAGGCTACATCGGGCTAGCAAACCTGTTCCATGCTTGTTTTTATTTTCCAAATGATTTTGAGTTTTAGTCTACATTGCTCCCACTGTCTATCCAGGATCTCCTACAAAGATCCTCTTCCAAGTGGTTGGCAGTAGTAGCTGAGCACCGTCTATTTCTTCTGGTCTCATAGTCATATAGGCTGCCAATCGAATGGTGTACCAGTTGCTAGGACTGATTGTTTCCATGAATTTTTGGTTTTCTTCATTCTTCTTGGCTCTGGACGAGGAGAGACCCATCATTGCATCTAGATGGCAGCTTGTAAGCTTTGAAGATC
>NW_006922407.1:790819-791894 GCF_000298275.1 Orycteropus afer afer
CATGGGTGTGCATGTCTGTTCTTGTCATGGCTTTCACTTCTTTAAGATATATACCTAGTAATGGAATAGCTGGATCAAATGGTATTTCTAATTCCAACTTTTGAAGGAATCACTATACTGCTTTCCACAATGATTGTACCATTTTACAGTCCCACCAGCAAGGTATGAGAGTCCCAATCCCTCCACATCCCCGCCAGCATTTGTTATTTTCTGTCTTGTTGAACTTTGCTACTAGTGTTGGAGTAAGATGGTATCTCGTTGTTTTGATTTGCATCTCTCTAATAGCTAATGGTCATGAGCATTTCTTCATATGTTTGTTGGCCGCTTGAATATCGTCCTTGGTGAAGTGTCTATTCATGTCTTCTGCCCATTTTTTAATTGGATTTTTTGTATATTTTTTATTGAGGTGTTGGAGATTTCTATAAATTCTAGAGATAAGTCCCTTGTCAGATATGTCATTACCAAATACTTTTTGCCAATCTGTAGGTTCTTTTTGACTCTTTTGGAGAAGTCTTCAGAAGCACACAAAAATTTAATTTTTCAAAGGTCCCAATCATCTGGTTTCTCTTCTGTTGGTTGTGCATTTTGACTTATGCTTGATAGTCTATTTATGCCATATATTAGGGCTCCTAAATTTGCCCCTAGTTTTTCCTTGAGGAACACTATAGTTTTGGGTTTCACATTTAAGTCTTTGATCCATCTGGAGTTCGTTTTTGTGAATGGGGTGAGGTACAAATCTTGTTTCATTTTTCTGCAAATGGATCTCCAGTTTTGCCAGCACCACTTATTAAACAAACATTGTCTTCCACATTTAATGGATTTTGGCCCTTTGTCAAAAATCAGCTGGTCGATGGATCTATTTCTGGGTTCTCAATTCTATTCCATTAGTCTGTGTATCTGTCATTAAACCAATACCAGGCAGCTTTGACTACTGTGGCTGTATAGTAGGTTTTGAGATCTGGCAGTGTGAGACCTCCTACCTTCTTCTTCTTCTTCAATAGTGCTTTGCTTCTCAGAGGTCTCTTTCCTTTCCATAAAAAGTTAGTGATTGGTTTTTCCATATCCCTAAAGAATG
>NW_006922407.1:806091-807461 GCF_000298275.1 Orycteropus afer afer
CCCTGAGTGTAGAGCAGTCCATTTTGTCTTGCAACTCTCTGAACTTCTTCACCATTTAGAAGTTCTGTAACTACACAGTCTTTTCCCTCTTTTAGTTTGTAGTTGTCCTCATCTACCAATTGATGTCTCTGGTTCCGTTTACAGTCTTTTAAGCTCATTTTGCTTTTGATAGGTCCATAGCTGTGGTTTCTGGGATATGTCACCTTGTGTGTTAATGGTTGGTTGTTATTTGCTATTTATGGTTCTGTGTTCAAAGAACTCCCTTTAGTGTCTCTTGTAAGGTTTGTCTGGTTTGAACAAATTCCCTTATTTTCTGTTTATCTGGAAATCTCCTAATTTCACTATCATATTTGAGGGACAATTTTGCTGGGTATATAATTCTTGGCTGAAAGTTTTCTGTTTTGGGGTTTTATATATACCATCCCATTGTCTTGTCCCTTGCATGGTCTCTGCTGAGAAATCAGAGCTTATTCTTACTGGCTGACCATTGTATGTAACTTTTTGTTTTTCTCATGCTGCTCTCAGGATTCTGTCTTTGTCCTTTGTTTTGGTGAGTTTGATGATATGTCTCAGTGATTTTCTTTTGGGGTCTATCCTGTTTGGGGTTCATGGGACTTCCTGAATGGATATGTTCTCCTCTTTCATCATACCAGGGAAGTTCTCCTCCAGCAAATCTTGTGCGATTTTCTCAGTCGTTTTATTTTCTCTTCCTGTTCTGGAATTCCAATGAGATGTAGATTATTTCTTTTGATGGTATCCCACATGAACCTTAGGCTTTTTTCATATTGTTTTGATTTTTTTTTTTTTTTTCTGATTGATCCCTTTCCAAAGAAGTATTTAGGTATTTGTCTTCAATCTCATTAATTCTGTCTTCCATTGCTTCAATTCTACCCCTTTGCCCTTCCAATGTGTTATCTATTTCTAATAATTTAGTATTAATCTTTTGGGTTTCTATCTGTAGATTTAGAATCATTTCTAATTTTTCATTTATTTTGTCATTTTATTCTTGTATTTTCTTCCAGTAATCTTCTAAATCTTTTTCTGTGTTTTCTTTGGTCTGTCACTCAATCCTTTGAAGATACCTATATATAATTCTTTTGAATTCCTTATCAGAGAGTTCCAATGATGCTTCTTCCTCAGGGATGTGTTCATGCATCAGTATCCTGTTCTCTTGTTTCTACCACTTTATCTTGCTTCTTTGTGTGGACTGTGATGGTCTGTTGTTTCTGAGACATCGTGGTATTGTATTAAGATCTCTGTTGATTATTTTTGAAGAGCAGCCAAGGATGATTCAGGCTCTTCTTGGTGTTTTTTTTTTTTTTTTTCTTTCGTGGAGAAAGAGGTGTTGGCTCTTGCTCAGTAAGTGAAGT
>NW_006922407.1:808213-809896 GCF_000298275.1 Orycteropus afer afer
GTGTGGATATGTGTTTCTGCTTGTCGTGAAGAGCATTTAGAGTTCGAAGCAGGAAGTTTTATGGTACTAGGCTGAATGTGTTTTCTTCTATTGAGTGAGTGAAGATATTGGTGGAGAAGGTGGGAGCAGAAGAAGGAAAGCTTGGTGTTGCTAGGGTCGGTTTCTAGGGCTTTGAGCAGGCTATTTTTGAAGACGTATTTATTTGCAAGACTGCAGCTCAACTTCAGGAAAGATTCTTATTGTCAGAGCATCAGAAATTTCCACCAATTTCAGGCACACTCAAAGATCCCGCCTCTGCGGCCCCACAGTGCTAAAGAACGGCTCCAAGGCAAAAATCCTGGGAGTGCGGTTTCTTCCCTCTCCATGTTCCATCTGCCTGCAGTGCTGACGTAATCCCACCAGATCCCTAATGGCCGGCTCTGGAGTTTGTCTGTGATACCGCCAATCTGCAGTGCCAAAGATGTGTGCAGTTTGAGCTGTGGGTCAGGGGAGTACATGCTAGTGACCTGCGGTCCCGATCTCTGTGACAAAGAAAAGCACGATGTCTCCCAGTCTGACCCCAGTCTAATCTTTGACCCACTGGGAGGGGAAGGAGCTAACTTTCCTGTTGCAACAGTAAGTTTTGCTCCAAATCTCAGCGGAGGAGTCCATGCCTGCAGTCAGCACCCAAGAGACCCAAATTACCTCCAAAAAATCAAGATGAACTGCTCGAGGCAGGTCTCTGCCACTGCCCAACAGAATATTAGAGTGGTCGCTGGTAAGCTGTTTTAAGGCATCCTCCCTCTTGGCTCGGGGATGTCAGGTGAGCACCCTAGCATGGCACACAGTGACTGCTCCAGAAGAGTTTCCAATGCCTCTCTCGGGTGCCCATCTGTCCTCCTCCAGTAGCTCTTTCTGAAATAATCTCCTGTGCCTTTCCTGTAATTCTGCTCTTCCGTGTTTGATGTACTCTGAATCTGTGAGCTGTTCAGATCACTGAAATTCCTAATTTAAACTATTGTGTCTAGTTTTCTAAGACCTTAGATGCCAGAGGGATAAAGAGTGCTGCTAACTGGCTCGACTCCATTTTAAACTTCTGATTGTTTTTCTAATGTTGAACCATCCCTGCATACCTGATATGAACCCCCTTGGTCATGATGAATGATTTTCTTGATATGTTCTTGGAGTCTGTTGGCTAGGATTTTGTTGAAGATTTTCACATCTATATTCATGAGGGATAATGGTCTGTAGTTTTCCTTTTGAGTGATGTCTTTGCTGGTTTTGGTATCAAGGTTATGCTTGATTCATAAAATGAGTTAGGGAGGATTCCATCCTTTCCTATGTCTTGGAATAGTTTGAGTAGGATCAGTATCAGTTCTTCTCAGAATGTTTCATAGAATTCTCCAGTGAAACTGTCTGGGCCAAGACTTTTTTTAGTTGGTAATTTTTTGATGACCTATTCAATATCTTCTTTTGTGATGGACCTGTTCAACTTTTTCACATCAGTCTTTGTTAGTTTAGGTAAGTGGTGTGTTTCTAGAAATCTGTCCATTTCTTCCGGATTTTCAAATTTGTTGGAATACAGTTCTTCCTAATATCCTGATATTATCCTTTTTATTTCAGTTGGTTCTGTTGTGATGTCACCCATTTTATTTCTTATTCATGTTATTTGTATTCTCTCCCTCTTTTCCTTTGTTAAATTTG
>NW_006922407.1:810888-815910 GCF_000298275.1 Orycteropus afer afer
AAAAAAAAAAAAGAGAAAGAAAAAAAATTAAAAAGAAAAACATCGGAGGAGGAGAACAGAGCAGGGCACCCAGGCTCTGCCTGAGCACACAGACTGGGATGGAGTTCCTGCAGGCCCAGAAGGTGGATGGGAGTGGGGGATGGCCACACCTCCATTCACCAAGTGGGTGTGGGGTAAAAGAGTAACAAGGGGAATGTCACACCTTTTCAGTTGTCCATGTCTGGAGTGTCCTTGGGGTTACTGGAAAGCAGAACCTCTTCTTAAGCCCCTGGAATCTGGGAGGGTGCTGTCTCTTTAAATATCCAAAATGGTCATCCTGCTTGTAAACATTCAGAATGGTGCACCCTCTGGACACCAAAGGCCACAGCTCAGCCTGCCTTCCTCTTTGCTGCTGCTTCACCTTTTATTCCCCAGCCACCAGAGCAGTCATCCGTGCATTCCCTTGCTAGCAGGGCTGATTTTTTGGTTAATTCTTAGGTCCTACCACCACTTGGTACTCTCCAAGCTGTCTGTGCCATCAGGATTGCTTGGATCGCTGCCAGACCGCAGCTCAGTCTGTCTCCTTTTTTGGTATTTTCATGTAAATTGGGTTTAGTCCACTTCTATATCCTTCCCTTCAAGGCTCAGGGGTCCAGGATTATCTTATATGTCTGTGTTAATTGGTTCCCTTTTTCTTTGTTGAAGAGGGTCTGTGCAGTCTTTCTGCCTATTCCACCATCTTGAAATCTCCCTCTTATGCATTTTTGCCTCTGAGCTATCTCCCTGTGCAAATGCTGCCCTTCTGATCTCCCATGGTTGATTTTTCTTAAGGTGTGTACCTACTTGGCATAATTGTTCACCTTGTAGGCTTGTTTCTTTTTTCACTGGAAGCCACAGGAGTGGGTTCAATTCTAGGCCCAAGGGTTGACTAGGAGCCATAGTCTCAGGGGTTTCACCAGTCTCCATCAGAAGAGTAAGCCTTTTTTTTTTTTTTATGATTTTTGAATTTTGCTTCACATTTTCTCCCACTCTATCCAGGATATTGTAAAGATGTTGAAGTTTTCTAGAAATTTTAGAGATTAGCACCTTTCCAATATGTTATTGCCAATTCCCCCCCCCCCCAAGTCTGTGGGTTCTCTTTCTACTTTTTTGGGGAAATCTTTTGATACATATACGTGTCTAATTTTCAGGAAGTTGCAATAATCTATTTTATCTTAATTTTTGTTTGTGCAATTTTAGTTATGCTTGGTAGTATTTTTACGCCCTGAATTAGGGCCCCTATGGCTGTCCCTATTTTTTCTTTGATATTCTTTAAGATGTTAGGTTTTACTTGCAGGTCTTTGATCCAAGTTGAATTCATTTTGTATATGGTGTGATATATGTGTCCTATTTCATTTTTCTGGAAATGGACATCCAGTTTTGCATACTTCACTTATTAAATAAATTATCTCTTCCGCATTTAATGAATTTTGGCCCTTTGTCAAACATCAGCTTTCCACAGATGGAAGGATTTACCTCTGGGTTCGCAGTTCTGTTCTATTGGTCTATCTGTCTATCATTGTGCTAGTACTAGGCTGTTTTAACTACTGTGCTGTATACTAGGTTTTGAGATCAGAGAGTGTAAGGCCTTCTTCTTTACTAGTGCTTTATTTTTCTGGGATCCCTTTCCTTTCCATATGAAGTTAGTGATTAGTTTTTCTAATTGAGTTTTGTGATTAGTTTTCTCTTCAAAGAAAGATGAGGGAATCTTGCTCAGGATTCCATTATATCTGTAGATAATGTTGGGTAGTAATGACATTTCTGTGACATTGAATCTTCCTATCCATGTTGTTGTTGTTGTTAAGCGTCATCAAGTTGGCTCTTAATCATAGCAACCCTATGTACAACAGAACA
This sequence comes from Orycteropus afer afer, assembly GCF_000298275.1. Classification (NCBI taxonomy): domain Eukaryota; kingdom Metazoa; phylum Chordata; class Mammalia; order Tubulidentata; family Orycteropodidae; genus Orycteropus; species Orycteropus afer. Next base: position 812,761 of record NW_006922407.1, read on the forward strand.
AAACACTGCCCAGTCCTTCAGCATCCTCATAATCATTCCTATGCTATGCTTGAGCCCATTGCCACAGCCACTTTTTAATCCCTCTCATTGAGGATCTTCCACTTTTTTGCTGACCCTCTACTTTACCAAGCATGATATCCTTCTACAGGGACTGCTCCTTTCTGAAAATATGATAGAAGTATGTGAGAAAAAGTCTGGCCATTCTTGCTTCTAAGAAGGATTCTGGCTGTACTTCTTCCAAGCAGATTTCTTCATTCTTTTAACAATCTATGGTGTTTTCAGGAGCTCTGTTGGTGTAGTGCCTAATGCATTTGACTGCTAACCAGAAGGTCGGCCATTCAAACTCACCAGCCACTCCTCAGAAGGAAGATTGGGCAATCTACTTCTGTAGTGATATTGCCTTGGAAACCCAAGGAGGGGTCACTATGAATCAGATCCAACAGTATTTGTCAACACCATTAGGCATCACCACTTTTTTAGTCTTCCTTATTCATTGTCCAGCTTTAATATGCATGTGAGGTTGTTGAAAATACCATGGCTTGGGTCAGGTGCACCTAAGTCTTCAAGGTGACATCTTTGCTGTTTAACGCTTTTTATTATTTATTTATTTATTTATATAGTGTTTCCTCCCCTCCCTTCCCACCCTTGGTAACCATCAAAGAAAATTTCCTTCCATTTATAAACCTTTCCTTAACTTTTTACAATAATGAATGAATACAATATTTGTCCTTCTGTGATTGATTTACTTCACTCAGCATAATGTCCTCAAAGTTCATCCATATTATGCAACGTTTTGCACATTCTATGTTATTCTTTGGGAGCTCTGGTAGCATAGTGGCTAAGGCACTTGACTGCTAACCAGAAGGCTGGAGGTTCAAACCCACTAGCCACTCCTCGGAAGGAAGATGGGGCAATCTACTTCTGTAGAGATACTGTCTCAGAAATCCAAGGAGGGGTCGCTATGAGTCAGGTCCGACTCAATGGCACATAACAACAACAACAACAACATGTTATTCTTTAGGGTTGCACAGTATTCCATCATGTATATATACCCCAGTCTGGTTATCCATTCTTCCGTTGATGGGCACCTAGGTTGTTTCCATGTTTTTGCTATTGTAAAGAGTGCTGCAATGAACATGGGTGTGCATATATCTGTTCTTGTCCTGGCTGTCACTTCCTTAGGATATATTTAGGAGTTGCTAGATGAAATGGTATTTATAATTCCAACTTTCTAAGGAATCTCCATAGTGCTTTCCACAGTGGTTGACAGTGCCACCAGCAGTGTATGAGAGTCCCAATTTTCCACATCCTCACCAGCATTTGTTATTTTCTGTCTTGTTGAACTTTGCTATTAGTGCTGGGGTAAGATGTTATCTCATTGTTTTGATTTGCATCTCTCTAATGGAAGGAAGATGAAGCAATCTATTTCCATAGTGATACTGCCTCGGAAACCCAAGGAGGGGTCACTATGAGTCGGGTCCGACTTGACGGTACAAAACAACAACAGCAACAATGGCTGATGATCTTGAGCATTTCTTCATGTGTTTTAGGCTGCCTGAATATCCTCTTTGGTGAAGTATCTATTCATATCTTCTGCCCATATTTGAATTGGATTCTTTGTCTTTTTGTTGTTGAGGTGTTGGATTTTTCTATAAATTTTAGACACAAGTCCCTTCTCAGATATGTCATTGTTGAATGTTTTTTTCCCAATCTGTAGGTTCTCTTTTGTAGAAGTCTTTTGAAGCATATACATATTTAATTTTTAGAAGGTCCCATTCATCTAGTTTATGATCTGCTATTTGTGCATTTTGGGTTATGTTTGACAGTCTATATATGTCATAAATTAGGACCCTTAAATTTGCCCCTATTTTTTCCTTGAGGAACTTTATAGTTTTAGGTTTCACATTTAAGTCATTGACCCATCTGGGGTTTTTGTGTATGTTATGAGGTACAGATCTTGTTTCACTTTTCTGCAAGTAGATACCCAGCTTTGCCAGCACCGTTTGTTAAAGAGACCATCTCTTCTCCATTTAATGGATTTCAGGCCTTTATCAAAAATCAGCTGATCATAGGTTGACAGATCTATTTCTGGGTTCTCAATTCTGTTCCACTGGCCTATGTGTCTGTCTTGTCTGTTTTTGTATCAATACCAAGCTGTTTTGACTACTGTGACTGTATAGTTGGCTTTGAGATCTGGAAATGTGAGACCTCCTACTTTGTTCTTCTTCTCCAATAGTGCTTTGCTTATCAAAGGTCTCTTTCCTTTCCATATAAAACTAGTGATTGGTTTTTTCAAGTCCTTAAAGAATGTTGCTGGGATCTGGATTGGGATTGCAATAGAGTGCTTTGGGTAGTATTGACATTTTCACTATGTTCAATCTTTCTATCCATGAGCAAGGTATGTTCTTCCATTTATGTATATCTCTTATGGTTTCTTGAAGTAGTGTTTTGTAGTTTTCTTTGTGTAGGTCTTTTGTGCCCCTGGTAAGACTTTCTCAAGTATTTTGTTTTTTTGGTACCTATTGTAAGTGATACTGATTCCCTTATTTCCTTTTCAACAATCTCTTTCCTGGTGTAGAAGATATCCTTGAGCGTCTCTTGTAAGGTTGGTCTGGTTTTAACAAATTCCCTTAATTTCTGCTTATCTGGAAATGTCTCAATTTCACCATCATATCTGATAGACAATTTTCCTGGGTATATAACTGTTGATTGGAATTTTTTTTCTTTCAAGGTTTCATATATACCATCTTATCACCTTCTCACCTGCTTGGTTTCTGCCAAGAAATCAAAGTTTAGTTTTATTGGTTTCCCTTTGTAGGTAACTTCATTTTTCCTGTGTTGCTTTCAGGACTCTTTCTTTGTCTTTGGTTTTGGTGAGTTTGATGATGAAATTTCTTGGTGATTTTCTTTTGGGATCTGTCCTGTTTGGGGTTTGTTGGACTTCTTGAATAGATATATTCTTGTCTTTCACCATATCAGGGAAATTTTCTTCCAGCAAATCTTCAACAATTTTTTTCTGTGGTTTTATTTGTCTCTTCCTGTTCTGGAATTCTGATTGTTGTTGTTGTTATGTGCCGTCGAGTCGAACCTGACTCATAGCGACCCCTCCTTGGGTTTCCAAGGCAGTATCACTATGGAAGTAGATTGCCC
>NW_006922407.1:817136-817682 GCF_000298275.1 Orycteropus afer afer
TTAGAGCATATACAGCCTCCTGAAGAACATTGCCCCAATCCTTCAAGGTATTGCAACCTAGCTGGCACCATATTTGTGTTTTTAAGAGTCCATTCCATCGTTCTATCAAACCAGCTGCTTCAGGATGATGGGGAATATTGTAAGACCAGTGAATTCCATGAGCATAAGGCTACTGCCACACTTCATGTGCTGTGAAATGAGTCTCTTGATTCGACACAGCATGGCATGATGGTAGATAAGGCATTCTGTAAGTCCATGGATGGTAGTTTTAGCAGAAGCATTGCATGCAGGGAAGGTGAATCCATATCCAGAATATGTATCTATTGCAGTAAGAACAAAACGCTGTCCTTTCCATGATAGAAGTGGTCCAATGTGATCAACCTGCCACCACCTTGCTGGCTGATCACCCTGAGGAATGGTTCCATACCGTGGAATCAGGGTTTGTCTCTGCTGTTGGCAGAGTGAGCACTCAGCAGTGGTCGTAGCCAAATCAGCCTTGATAAGTGGGAGTCCATGTTGCTGTTCCCATGCATAACCTCCATCCCT
>NW_006922407.1:817782-822876 GCF_000298275.1 Orycteropus afer afer
TTCCTTCTGAAGAGTGGCTGGTGGATTTGAACCTCCAGCCTTCTGGTTAGCAGTCAAGTGCCTTAGCCACTATGCTACCAGAGCTCTGGAATTCTGATTACATGTAGGTTATTCTTTTTGATGGTTTCCCACATGAACCTTCGGCTTTCTTCATTTTGCCTTGATCTTTTTTTCTTATTGATCCCATTCCAAAGAAGTATTGAGGTATTTGTCTTCAGTCTCACTAATTATGTCTTCAATTAATTCAAGTCTACTCTTTTGCCCATTTGATGTGTTATCTATTTCTGAAAATTTACTATTAATCTTCTAGACTTCTATCTGTAGATTTTGTATCATTCCTAATTTTTCTTTTATTTTATCAATTTGTTCTTGTATTACCTTTGTAAATTGTTCTAGGGTTTTCTCTGTGTTTTCCTCAATTTTGTCAGTGTTTTCCTTGATCTGTTTCTCAATCTGTTGATGGAACCTAAATATAATTCTTTTGAATTCCTTATCAGTGAGTTCTAATGCTCCTTTTTTCTAGGGATGTGTTCTGGGTCTGTATCCTGGTCCCTTGTTTCTAAGCTTTGTCTTCCTTCTTTGTGTGGACTGTGGTGGTCTTTTGTCTCTCAGACATTGTGACGTTTTTGTGTTTATATTTAATTGGTGATTGTATGTTGAAGTGTTTCGCCCAAGATTTTTGTTTTCTTTGGATGTTATCTGTAAGCAGGATACTGTGCTCCTCTATTTACTAGTTGGCCACACTTATGTACTCACCACCTGTCTCCTTTCCATTTGTCAGTCTCCTTTATGTCCTGCTGTCCTTGGCAAGTGGAGCCTATTGTTAGGTCCCTGGAATCTGAGCAAGAATGCTGTCTCTTTAAATATTCAATATGGCCACCACTTGTAAACATTCAAAATGGCTGCACCCTCTTGGACAGCTGAAAGTCCACAGCTCAGTTTGTTTCCTTCTTTGCTGTTTCCTATTTTAGTCACCAGCTACCAGAGCTGTCATCTATGCAGCCCTTGATGAAGACGGCCAATTTTTAGGTTAATTCTCAGATCCTAATACCACTTGGAAATATTCAGGTTGTCTATGCTGTCAGGATAGCTGACAGTCTGCAGCTCCATTTATCTCCTTTTTTCACTGTTTTCATCCTAGTTCTTCTAGTAGTTGGTGTTTGATCCACTTATGTATCCTTCCTTTCAAAGCTTAGGGCTCGAGGATTATCTTCTGTATCTGTGTCAACTAGTTTCTGTTTTGTTTGTTGAAAACGGTTCTGTGTAGCTAGTATGACTATTCTGCCATTTTATTGGAGCTGTTTAACACTTTAAATAGGTCTTTTGAAGATTTTCCCAGTGTGTTCCATCATCTGATTTCTTCTCATTGATAAATGAGGTAAAATGAAATCCCTGACAAATTCAATATTTTCTTCATTTATCATGATGTTGCTTACTGGTTCAGTTGTGAGGATTTTTGTTTTCTTTATGTTGAGATCCATACTGAAGGCTGTAGTCTTTGATCTGCAACACTAAGTGCCTCAAGTAATCTTTCACTTTCAGCAAGCAAGGTTGTCTCATCTGCATAATGCAGGCTGTTAATGAGTCTTCCCCCAATCATGATGCCACATTCTTCATATAATTCACCTTCATTGATTATTTGTTCACCATGCAGATTGAATAAATATGGTGAAAGGATACAAGTCTAATGCACACCTTCTTGACTTTAAAACATTTAGTATCGCCTTGTTCTGGGAAGATGACTGCCTCTTGGTCTATGTACAGTTTCTCTTGTGCGCATTTAAGGATTCTAGAATTCCCATTCTTCACAACATTATCCATAATTTGTTGTGATCCACACATTCAAATACTTTTGCATTGTCAATAAAACACAAGTAAACATCTTTATGGTATCCTTTGATTTCAGCCAAGATTTGTCTCACATCAACAATGTTATCTTTCATTGCATACCCTCTTCTGAATCCAGCTTGAATTTCTGGCAGTTTCCTGTCAATATACTGAGGCAATCTTTCTTGTTTTGTTTTTTAATTTTTATTGTGATTTGGGTGAAAGTTTAGAGACCAAATTCATCTTCCATACAGAAGATCACATACACTTTGCCTCATGATATTGACTGCAATATCCCACAATGTAATAGCTCTCTTCCCACTTCCCATAGTTTCCTCTTCCCTGTGTCCTTCCCATGCATTTCTGCCCTCCAGGCTGTTTCTCTGTGTATACACAGCCCTTCTATTTTTTCATGATTGATCTCTCCAAGGAGTGTATCTACCTAATGTAAAAGTCCAGCTCATATGCCTGTCTTTTGTTTGCCTGGAAGGCTCAAGAGTGGGTTCAATTACAGACATGAAGGGCAACTAGGGGCCATAGTCTCAGTGGTCCATCAGGCTATATCAGACCAGCAAACCTGGTCCTTTTTTTTTTTTTTTAATGAATTTGTGTTTTGTTCCACATTGTTCTCCCACTCTATTCAGGATCTCCTACATAGATCCCCCTCCAAGTGGTTGACAGTGGTAGTTGGGCACCATCTAGTTCTTCTAGTCCCATAGTCATATAGGCTGAGGATTTCATGATATACCAGTCCTTTGGACTAATTGTTTTCATGCATCTTTGGTTTTCTTCATTCAACTTTCCTCAGGATGGGTAGACACCCATCATTGCACCTAGATGGCTGCTTGCAACTTTTTAGATCCCCATCACTATTCACCAAAGTAGGATGTGGAACAATGTTTTTGTGTAGTATGTTGTGTCAATTGAACTTGATGTTCCCTGCGACCATGGTCCCAAGCCCACAGATCCAACCATTTGCTCCCTCTGGGTTGCTGGTTGTGGCCAAGAAGTGACTACAACTTTGTCTATTGTCAGCTCTACTATATACCTAGAAATTCTTACAGAACATACAAATACACTTGTAGAAACATTGTCTTCCAGTCCTATACATGGTCATGAGCACATCCCCCCCTGCATAGATATACCTCATTGTTCAGCCTCTCCACCCATCTATCCACCCATAGATCAATGTTTGCCATCACTGACAATGCAGAACTATGTGTGTAAAACGGTTCATCTTTGTTGTTTGTACCTCCCATTCACCTCTCTATGTCTTCCTCTTCCTCAATGCCACTGTGTTGACCAGTCACATTTAGTACATTGCTTTTATCTTCACCCAAATCAATACTTGTCTCTACCTATCCAACAGGAGCTATGGTGGTATAGTGCCTAAGGCATTTGACTGCTAACCAGAAGGCTGGCTGTTCAAACCTACCAGCCACTCCTTGGAAGAAAGATGGGTCAACCTACTTCCACAGTGATATTGCCTTGGAAACCTAAGGAGAGGTTGCTATGAGTAGAAATTGACTCGATGACATATTACAACAACAACAACACCTATCCAACAGTGTTCCCTCCCCTCTCTTCTCATGCCTAGTAACCAACAAAGGAAATTTCCTTCCATATATAAACCTTTACTTGACTTTTTAAAATAGCAAACTAATACAATATTTGTCCTTCTGTGATTGACTCATTTCATTCAGCATAATGTCCTCCAAGTTCACCCACATTATGTGGTGTTTCGCTGCAACCATTTTTGAATTATCTTAGGAAAGTTTTACCTTTGTCATATATTAATGATATTGTTTGATAACTTCCTCATTCTGTTGGATCACTTTTCATTGGAATGGGCGCAAATATGGATCTCTTCCAGTAAGCTGGCCAGGTAGCTGTCTTCCAAATTTTTTTGGCATAAATAAGTGAGCAGCTCTAGCATGGGTATTCCATCAATTCCAGGAGCATTGTATTTTGTCAATTCCTTTTGTGCAGCTTGGACTTCTTCCTTCATGACAATGGTTCTTTATCATATGCTACCCCCAGGAATGGTTGAGCATCTACCCGTTCTTTTTGGTACCCAAAACTCCAAAACCAAATTCACTGCTGTTCAGCAGGATCCGACTCATAGTGACCCATCCTTAGGTTTCTGAAGCAGTATCAATACAGAAGTAGATTTCTCAATCTTCCTTCTGAGAAGTGGCTGGTGGGTTTGAACCAGCAGTCTTCTCATTAGCAGTCAAATGCCTTAGACACTACACCACCAGAGATCCCTCTTTTTGGTACAGTGACTGTGTATTCCTTCCATTTTCTTTTGATGTTTCCTGCATCATTCATTATTTTGCCTATAAAATCCCTCAGCATTGCAATTGAAGGCTTGAATTTTTTCTTCTGTTTTTTTAGCTTGAGCAATATCAAGAGTGTTATTCACACTTGGTAATCTAATTCCAGATCTTTGCACATTTCATTACAATACTTTGCTTTATCTTCTTGAGCTGCCCTTTGACATCTTCTGTTCAGCTCTTTATTTAATTATTCCTTCCATTATCTCTGGTGGTTTAGTGCCTAAGGCATTTGACTGTTAACTAGAAGGCTGGAGGTTCAAACCCACCAGCCACTTCCCGGAAGGAAGGTTGGGTAATCTACTTCTGTAGAGAGACCACCTCGGAAACCAAAGAAGGGGTTGCTATGAGTTGAATCAACTCGACAGCAGTGAGTTTTTTGCTTTTCCATTAGCTATTCCTACTCTACATCCAGGAGCAAATTTCTGTCTCTTCTGACACCCATTTGTGTCTTTTCTGCCTCTCCTGTCTTTTTTCATAAATAGCACAAATTTAAATTGTTTTAATATTAACTTTTTTTTTTTTTTTTTTTTTTTAGCCAACTAGACTTGATGAAAAATCAGAATACAAATTTTGGCCTTACCATCTGTCTTAGTTTCCAAGAGCTGTCATAACATAATACCAAAACTAAGTGGCTTATAAGAACAGACCTTTATTTTCTTTCTTTCTTTTTTTATTGTGATTTGGGTGAAGATTTACAGAACAAATTCACTTTTCATACAACAGTTCACATATACTTTGTTTTATGTCATTGACCACAGTTTACCACAATGCAACAGCTCCCCTCCCACTTCGTCTCAATATTTACCTCTTCCCAGTGTCCATCCCTCCATACACTCCTGCCCCCTGAGCTGTCTCCCTGTGCATATGCAGCCCTTCTTTCTCCCATGATTGTTCTCGCCAAGGAGTGTATCTACTTGAGGTAAATGTT
>NW_006922407.1:831250-831745 GCF_000298275.1 Orycteropus afer afer
AAGGCATTGGCCAGATCAATAGCTGCATACCAAGTACCAGGAGATGTACTAATTTGCTCAAGCAATGAAACCACATCAGGAATGGCAGCTGCAATTGGACTCACCACCTGATTAAGTTTACGATAATCTATTGTCATTCTCCAAGATCCATCTGTTTTTTGCACAGGCCAAATAGGTGTATTAAACGGGGGATGTTGTGGGAATCACCACCCCTGTATCCCTTAAGTCCTTCATGTTGGCAGTAATCTCTGCAACCCCTCCAGGGATTCGGTAATGCTTTTGCTTTACTATTTTTGTAGGTAGAGGCAGTTCTAATGGCTTCCACTTGGCTTTTCCTTCCATAATAGCCCTTGCTCCACATGTCAGAGAGCCAATGTGGGAATTCTGCCAATTGCTGAGTATATCTATTCCAATTATGCATTCTGGCACTGGGGAAATAACTACAAGATGGGTTCAGGGACCCACTGGACCCACTGTGAGATGCACCTTGGCCAA
>NW_006922407.1:834486-834903 GCF_000298275.1 Orycteropus afer afer
GAGATAAGTACCTTGTCAGATATGTCATTACCAATTTTTTTTTCCAATCTGTAGGTTCTCTTTTGACTCTTTTGGATAAGTCTTTGGAAGCACATAAAAATTTAATTTTTAAAAGGTCCCAATCATCTAGTTTCTCTTCTGCTGTTTGTGCTTTTTGAATTATGCTTGACAGTCTATTTATGCCATATATTAGGGCCCTTAAATTTGCCCCTAAATTTTTCTTGAGGAACTGTGTAGTTTTAGGTTTCACGTTTAAGTCTTTGATCCACCTGGAGTTCGTTTTTGTGTATGTTGTGAGGTTCAGATCTTGTTTCATTTTTCTGCAAATGGATCTCCAGTTTTGTCAGCACCATTTATTAAGCAAACACTCTCTTCCCCATTTAATGGATTTGGGGCCTTTGTCAAAGATCAGCTGAC
>NW_006922408.1:0-507 GCF_000298275.1 Orycteropus afer afer
CTAAGTCAATAAACTCAGACTGATCCAATCTTACATTCCTTGCACCATTATCCCACACCCTCAGTAGCCATTCCCATACATATTCTCCAGGTTTCCATCTGTACATCTGTGCATGTTAGAAAAATCAAGTAGGTTTTTTCAGGTATAGTGTACCACCGCCTCAGTTACACTTGGTATTTCACCTTTTGGGGTTCGCTTGGACTTAAATTTAGTTATAGGTCTAACAGCAACAATGGGTGGTTGGGGATGTTCCTGAGAACATTCAGCAATGTCTTCCATGGCCTCTACCTCAGGCAAATGACCCAGCAGGAACAGCTGGATTAATCCCATCAAACTGACCTGGAAGGGATAATGGTTTTATAGTAATCCCTTCAGATGGAAGGAATTCAACAGAATTTACAGGCTCCATACCCTCATCTTCCTGACTACTGACTATCTGCCCATATATCCCCATTCCAGGTTTCAGGATCCCATTTTTTCCCATCAATGCCCTCACTTTAACTTCAG
>NW_006922408.1:5187-10326 GCF_000298275.1 Orycteropus afer afer
GCTTGAAAAATATATAGATGTGAAAGCAAATCATATTGATTTCATTGATTTGTCCTTTGCCAGACCGTTGCATAACTCAGGTAAAATTCTATATGGATTTTAGAACAGGTGATTTTTAAATGGTTTGTGCAAGATAAAAACAAGAAGATATTAAAATATAATGGCAAAGAAAGGTAAAATAGAGGGGTCTTGGTGGAAGGCTTTTTTTCCCTGAGGAAATTACACTCGATTCCAGAAGAGGAAAACAAATATCAGATGAGGCTAGGAAGGTTGTGCATGGGCAATGGGCTCCCTGTGAGGCGGCTGAGAAGCAGGGATAAACTGCAAATAGGATTGCGACCTCCTAATCCACTGTATGCACAAGCCTGGCTAGGCCCACCGCCAGCCTCCAGGCCCGGCCTGCCCCTGCTAGACTTACTCAACCTAGGATTTCATCTTCCAGCCTAGTGTCTAGTCCGTTGGCAGACCACAACATTTAAGAGAATGTTTTGAAAAATAAGAAATTCCTAAGGCAGAAAACTGAGAGGAGAAAATAGAGCAATTCAGAAGAGGGACGTGAGCCAGAAAAGAGGCACACCTGCTCCCAGCAAAGCAGCACAGAAAGTTCTTCCAACAGACCAGGGGCCAGGCTGCAGGCAAATTATTGGGGCAGCTTTGCAGACCCTTCTTCCCCCTTCCCTGTATGGGAGAATAGGCTCCTCCTATGGGGTGCCTGTCTGCCCTCAAACAAGCCTTCCTTCTTTCATCAGGGCCCAGCTGCCAAATGATCAGGGATAAATCTGCCACCCACTCCCAACTGCGCAATAAATTCTTATAATGAAAACTTGATCCTGCAGTGACTTCCCTGATTACACCACTCCTCCTCCCTCATATCCCCTCTACTGGGGGAGATGTACTCACCCCTCTTCACAGTGCTCTTGATGTTTATCACTCACACTGTGATTGCTGGTTCATTTTATGTTTTTTTCTCACTAGGCTGTGGGCTTTTTTTTTTTTTTTTTTTTTTTACTTGGGGTAAATATATATATGCACACATACAAAACTTGCCATTTCAACATTTTTCACATGTACAATTTAGTGACATTATGTCCATTCATAGTGTTTTGCAACCTTCATCACAATCTATTTCAAATTTTTCTATCACCCTTAACATAAGCTCAGTGGTCCCTAAGCAAGACTGTGGACTTCATGATGTTCAGAACTGCCATTTTCTTACTCAAGTCAGTATTCACAGTTCCTCAAAGAGTAGTTAACACTGAGCTCTCCAGGAATGCTTATAGAATTGAATTTAATTGAGAGGCATGATAAATGGTGGGAGGTTTAGTGTCATGGCAGACTGGTATGGGACAGAAAAGAAGCATTTTTGCAGTCCCTCACCCTGCCTCATAGATCCATTTTGTCTCTGCAAAAGTTGGAGAGGGATGATCTCTTCCTAGGCTACCTAGCGAGTAAATAGAAGACCGGGATGTTTTCCAGCTTCCTTGGCCAGGCACTGGGTTGCACACAAGCACACACACACACAAGCACACGCACATAATCACCCTAATATTGTTCAAAATGGAGAATTTTTTATATCAAGTTTCGTCAGCGGGATTAAGGGTTGCTTGATTAAGTATAAGCAGATGTGGTGTCTGTCAAATAAAAGTAAACAGTACTGCTCCCTTTTCTAATTAAGAGCATAAATCATTCCCTCCTTTAGCAGCCAGTCAGAAGCATTCATTTCCCAGCATTCTCAAGCCCTCTTGTTCAGCAGAGGGGCTGTTCATTAGCTTCATAATTTTATCTAGTGTGTGTTCTGACTGGGAAAGGGGAAGGGTGAGCTGGGAAGGCAAAGGCCAAAGGCTAGTGTTCTCATCTGAAAAAATAACTTAAATTTGTTTCCCAAAGGGAAATTCTACAGAATCTCCTTTCAGTGGCTTGTTAAGCCACCCCTCCTCCCCTCATGCCCACCTCCAATGAAGCGAATGAGGGAAGCATCCCCAGGAGCATGTCTTCCTCCCCTGAACAGCAGTGGCTGTCATTTTTGTCCTTCCCTGCGATCTGGGGCTGCCATTTCCACTTGCCAGGTCTAAGGGAGATAATAAGAGCACAGCACACATTTAATTCTGTCTGTAAGGTAAGTACCAGAAAGATGTTTGTTGTTGTTGTTGTTGTTGTTATGTGCCTTCTACTTGTGCTTTAATGACTATGCAAAAGCATTCGATCACGTGGATCATAACAAGTTATGGACAACATTGAGAAAAATGGGAATTCCAGAACACTTAATTGTGCTCATGAGGAACCTGTACATAGACCGGAGGCTGTCATTCAAACAGAACAAGGGTTTAGTGTGTAGTTTAAAATCAGGAAGGGAGTGTGTCAGGGTTGTAATCTTTCACCATACTTATTCAAACTGTATGCTGAGCAAATAACCTGAGAAACTGGACTATATGAAGAAGAATGTGGCATCAGGATTGGAGGAAGACTCATTAACAACCTGTGATATGCAGATGACACAACCTTGCTTGTTGAAAGTCAAGATAACCTGAAGCACTTACTGATGAAGATTAAAGACTACCGTCTGCAATATGGAATAAACCTCAACATAAAGAAAATTAAAATCCTCACAACTGGACCAATAAGCAGCATCATGAAAATGGAGAGAAAAGATTGAAGTTGTCAAAGATTTCATATTAGTTTGTTCTACAGTCAACACTCATGGAAGCAGCAGTCAAGAAATCCGACAATGTATTGCACTGGGCAAATCTGCTGCAAAAGACCTCTCTAAAGTGTTGAAGAGCAAAGATGTCTCTTTGAAGAGTAGAAGGTTGGGCAATCTACTTCCATAGTGATACTGACTCAGAAACCCAAAGAGGGGTCACTATGAGTTGGGTTGGACTCGACACATAACAATAACAACAACAACAACCCAGGGCATGGTATTTTCAATCACCTCATGTGCATGTGAAAGCTAGACAGTGAATAAGGATGACCAAAGAAGAGTTGATGCTTTTCAGTTGTGGTGTTGGTGAAGAATACTGACTAAATACAAAAGAAAATGGACTGCCAGAGAAACTAACAGATCTCTCCTGGAAGAAGTGCTGCCGGAATGCTCCTTGGAAGCAAGAATAGCCAGACTTCGTCTGTCCTACTTTGGTCATGTTGTCAAAAGGGACATTCCCTGGAGAAGGATATCATGCTTGGTAAAGTGGAGGGTCAACGAAAATGTGTAAGGCCCTCAATGAGATGACACGGTGGCTATAATGATGGGCTAAGGTATAGCAAGGATTGTGAGGCTGACACAGGACTCGGCAGTGTTTCATTCTGTTGTATATAGGGTTGCTATGAATTGAACCTGACTTGACAGCACCTAACAACAAGGTAGGTATGAAGAGTCCCTGGGTGGCACAAACTGTTAAGTAGTTGGCTACTAACAAAAAGGATGGTGGTTTGAACTCACCCAGAAGCACCTCAGAAGAAAGGCCTGTTCATCTGTTTTCAAAAGTCACAGCCATGAAAACCTTATGGAGAAGTTCTACTCTGAAACATAGGAGGTCTCTATAAGTCAGAACTGACTTGATGGTAACTTGTTTGGTTTCATTAAGGTAGGTATTATTTCCCATATACCAATGAGAAAACATGAAAGAACAAATATCTTGCCCACGGTCCAACAGCTAAGAGGCAGTGAGGCAGAGATTTCACCTCAAGTGCCTAGGGGCTCATAACCACTGCTAATGTTGCCCTGGCCACTTTGGGGCTCTTCCTCCTCAGATCCCTCCACTTCCACCAGGAGTCATCCTCTACATGGGGAACCTTGGTGATTCCTCTATAATTTCAGGGTAATGTTTTACACTGACTAAAATGGGCAGCAGCCCTCCAGCAGGCCAGCTAGAGAGATGCATCAAAGAGCCCTGGAAACACTAACCAAACCAAACCAAATACACTATGGAGTCAGATCCTGGAGTTGGATCCAACTCATAGAGACCCCTCCTTGGGTTTGGGTTTCTGAGGCGGTATCACTACAGCAGTAGATTGCTCAACCTTCCTTCTGAGGAGTGGCTGGTAGGTTTTAACCGCCAGTCTTCTGGTTAGCAGTCAGATGCCTTAGACACTAGGCCACCAGAGCTCCCCTGGAAGCACTAAGCTAAACAAACACATGCCTCAGGCTCAGGAGCATCATTTTAGGCTATAATTCCAACTTCCTGGCCTCTTTATTGTTTCAGGCTGTACTTAAATTTCCTCCTGTGAGCCTGTGCCAATTTGCCAGGTGAGTAAAGTCTTGCACATGACACATGTGACGTTACCACTATTCGTTTGCTGATGAGGAGGTTGCTGAGAATACAAATCAGAAATTTGACTCCTTGTTAGTCCATAAATCATCCCAAACATTTCCATACTCATTTTCTCATTTATAAAATAGAGGAAAACACTAACCTGTCATAGACAGAGGAAAAACAAGTCCAATTAAATTCTTCATGTTATCATATTTTTTAAGGCTATAACATCTGATTACTAATGGAAGTGAGTGTCAGTTTCTTATTGTGTGAAGTTCAGTGATCCGATTTAACTAAAACAAAACACTAAAGCATAGTTAAACCAATATTGTTGTTGTTAGTTGCTGTTGTGTTGGCTCTCACTCATGGAAAGCCATTCTATTATTTCATATGTCATTCTATCACCAGGGTGTATTAAGAATTCTTATTTCCCCTGTCTTCACAAAGTTGGACAGATCTTGAAATATTGTTTGGTTATGTGCTTGTTTGTTTTAGAATTATTTAAGGATTAGGAAAGAGAATCTGTAGGAAAGGCCAACAGGAAATTCACACAGCCTACCCCAGGTAATGCAGCCCTGTTTGTTTCTACAATTAAAACTATTTGTTGTAAGGCAAAATTATCATCAGTCTTGATCAGGAACTGCAACCTCAAAATTAAATATGTAAGGCTGATTTGGCGCTTTCTACCAACTGAAATAGCTGTCGGCATTACAGATTGCCAATTACAGCAACGGTGTCAGTATGATCTCTCCTACTCAGAAGGCATCCATGAGAGGCACTAGGAAAAAATGGTCTGCTCTTCCAAACCACATTATTTCATCTGCTCATCAGATTCTGACCAAAAACCATTGTTCCCAGTGCTTGTGAGGAGTTTTTGAAATTTACG
>NW_006922408.1:10816-12185 GCF_000298275.1 Orycteropus afer afer
AGACAAGTAAACCTGGTTCTCCTCCTCCCCCTACTTTTTTTTTGCAAATGATTTTGAGTTTTGTTCCACATTGTTCTCCTTCTCTATCCAGTATCTCCTTCATAGATGCCCCTCTGAGTGGTTGACAGTGGTAGCTGGGCACCATGTAGTTCTTCTGGTCTCATTGAATTCTATAAATTTTATCTTCTACTTTAGATCCATAGAACTTCTAAAACACAGGGAAAGAAATAGATGTGGAAGACACTAATTGGGGCAGTGGCCTGTTCGCCATATGTCCCTTCTCTGAGAATTCCCCTGAGGCTCAGGATTGGCCCTTCACAGCCATGACTGTGCTGTGTGAACCTGCCCCCTCATTGGAGTTGATCAGTTCTGTAGGTGAGCTCCTAGCTTAGGTCTGGTGACTCGATCCTTCCCAGGAATTTTGAGGACCAGAGTTGGGCAAAGAAAGTCATTCCTCCCTAGTAGTAGGAGTAAGAACTGTCTACACCGTGTTCCCTACCATGGGGAGAAATCTCATTTACAGTTGAATAAGTCAATTTACAGAAAGAGGTAAAGACAGGAAACACAGTGCCGTTCTTGTCCTGAGACCCAACTGCACCCCTGTATGCCTTGTTCCTTCGTGAGTTCCATGGTTTAAACTACATTACATTGGGTTTGTCACTGGTAACATAAAGAGCCCCAGTTAACACAATGAGAGATCATATCATGAGTGTTTTAAAGCATAATATCAGAATCTTCCAATAGGAGGACCTCCAATCTATAACTAGATGCACGAATCATTTCTCTATCAGCACCTCCTCCCATAAGCTGTCAATCAGCTTCTTACATTCTCTGATAGAAAATCACTTTCTTTTGGAGATCACTGTAGTTAAGGATTTATATTTAATATACCAGTTATCTATCACTGTGTACCAAATTACTTCCAAACTTAGTGACTCAAAACAATAAACACTTAATATTATTTTCCATGGTTTCTGTGAGTTAGGAATCAAGAAGTACGTTAGCTCAGGGTCTCTCATGAAGCTGCAATCAAAACATTGGGACTACAGCCATCTGAAGGCTTGACTGGAACTGGAGGATCTGCTTCCAAGATGGCACACTCACATTTTTGCAAGTTAGTACTGGCTGTTGGCAGAAGGCATCAGAGGTCCTCATGACCTGACAGCCTGCTTCCCCTGTTGTGCATAATCTGAGAGACAGTAAAACAAGGTGGTAACAGAATATTTTTCTTTAATAAAACATCTTACAGGGGCTAGTTTTCTTCAGAATACATACTGAAAAATGACTGGTCTGCTGGTTTAGTTGAGAGCTTATCATCCAAAGACTCTTAGAAATGCATAAATCACATCTGGTACTGTAGTGCCTAAGG
>NW_006922408.1:13905-22018 GCF_000298275.1 Orycteropus afer afer
GTCTCAGATGGCCTGGGCCAGTCTGTGAGGAGAGAATAAGGCCTTTTTGTCTGAAGTCAGTATCCCTGATAGATAAGGCTGTCCCAGGGCCCTATGTTTGCAGACCTTAGCCTTCCTAATGCACAATATCTAGCAAGGTTCCTGTGCACAAAGATCACCTGACAAACTTCTTGTTACATCTACTTTTGGCCCATGTTACGAAAAAAATGAGTGTTTAGGACATTGCGTGTGCTACACTACTTCTCTGCTTGTAAGTTTTTCCCCAATAAATCCGATGCTTTATCTGCACTATGAGGCACCAGTGATAAGTGTCTGTGACAACCTTGCATGACACACAGGCTATCAAATTTGTCTCAATATACCTATAATAATATAAGCAAAGTGACTTGAAAAAGATAATGACTTTACATCCCTTTCCTATTATACTGGTAGTACTTAACCCAATGTCCAGCACATAACAGGAAAATATTTTTAAAATATGTGATGAAGAATTATAATGTAACATCTTTTATTTAGAATAAATGAGAGACTAAGAGAGAAATCACAAAAGGGTAGCCTAAAGGAGGTTAATGGAAAGAAAGCCAGTCTCATTAATTGTACATTTAGCAAGGTAGACTGGCCTTGGCAATCCCGCACACCTTGAATTTTCCCAGATACTCTTGATTACAATATTCTAGCTCACTGACCCATAAGTACTTGCAGACTATAGGTCTTCATTTGGGATTTAGAAAGCGCACGTAATAAATACATGCACAATTATGTACATGCACATAACTATCAATATACATGGGCACTAACTTCAAGTCCATCTACTCCAGGCAGAGGTTTCTAGCACTTAAGGCTAAAAGTAGTGAAGCAGCAGTACGATGTGGGGTATAGAGCCCATATGCCACACATTGGCAGCTACGGAGCAGAACAGGCTGGGGGTTGGGGCTAATTGGCAGCTTGGGAAATCTCAGAGTCAAATTTTAACTGGGATAGAGTCTGCTCAAATAGGCAGAAGAGCCAGAGGCAAAACTTGTTCTTGTATTTTGGTGTTTTATTTTTCCTTGTCACATTATAAAATGAGGAAACAATAAGTCTACCTCCACACTGACTTTCCATAATTCTTCAACTTGCTGAAAGATTTTAGAGTATGTTAACTCTTTCAGAACCAAAAGCAGTATCAGACAAAAATACTTTATTTCTTCCATTCTAATCTTTAAATCTTTAGAATGGTGGAGGTTTTTTTTCTTTCTTTTTTATAATTAGTGCTCAAATAATTTCTTTTAGAAGCATCAGCACAAGACTCTATAAGACAGAGGTTAAAGATGTCCCAAATGTCCAACTTTTCCAAATTGCAGTATCACACTATCATTTCCAACATCAACTACTCCTCCTCCCCTCAGTACTCTCCCTCCCATCTTAGGGCTCCATATTTTGCTGTACTGTCTCACAGAACTCACAAACTGCCAAGGACATGCAGTTGTGGAGGCTGGTAAGTCCCAAATCCATGGGTCAGGCGTCACTCTAGAGGATTCTCTTCCCTCATGTGATTGCAAGGGCTGATGAACCCAAACTGGCAGATTCGAGAACGAGTTGCTATCTCAAGCCCCATGAACTGGGGATGAGCCAATGACAAACCAGATTCAGGATCCAGAGCAAGAGAATGAACTCTGCCAGAGCATTCATATATATACCCTGAATGAAACTAAGAGGGTGAATCACCACCCTCTGGTAAGACAGGACTCAAGATACAACCCACTCTAACACTGCCTCATTAACATAATGGACAACTCACTCCCAAATGGGACCATTAACCAAACCTACTGCCAGCAAATCGAGGTTTCCGAAGCGGTAAGTCTTTATGGAAGTACATTGCCCAGTCTTCTTTCCAAGAACTGGCTGGTGGGTTTGAACTGCCAGCCTTCTGGTCAGCAGTCAAATAGCTTAGGCAGTACGCCACCAGAGCTCCCAAATCAGTAAACAAAAAGGCACCTCATTCAGTTATCTACCCATACCCCTTCTTTGCATCTCCACTGTTAAATTTTTTACCTCCTTAAACAAAGATTCAATTTAATACTTTGCTCAGGACAATTACTAATTGGCCTATCAACACTTCAATTAAACACTGAGTATTTCCTCCAAACTTGCCAATAAACTACCACAAGCTTCAGTAGTACATTGTTTTTAGTTGCCATGCAGCTGATTCAGACTTATGGTGACCCCATGCATCAGAGTAGAACTGCTCCCTAGATTTTCAAGGCTGTGATCTTTTGGAAACAGATAGTCAGCACTTCCTTCTGAGGTATATCTAGGTGGGTTCTGTCATACAGAAAAAAATGGTAGGCTGATTGAAATTAAAAGTAAAGAGCTTTTATTGAGGGGTAAGGCAATTTGCAAATTGGGAACCACAAAGTCCCGAGGATTCTAAACTAAGTGATCTAAGGAGAAGACAGTTCAGAGAGTTTATATAAGAGAATAAAAGGAAATTCAGTAAAAATTCTGTGATTGGTTGACATTTGGGTAATAGTTACAAAATTAAGTGATGGTACATCTGATTGGTAGAATTTTACATATGTTTACAAAGTTATTTTTTAAAGTTACAAAGGAATTATTAAATTGGGTACATCTGGCCTCAAAACAATCATGAGACCCACCTTGTGTGACTGAACAGAGGGCATGCCTACTTCTAAAGTTTGTTTTGAGTAGGCAGCTGTTCTGAGAATTGTTTTGGACCTGGCTTCATAGGCAGCAAACAATACCTATAAAATTACATTCTTTTGTGGAATTGTTTATCCAGTTCTGTTCTCAGGTTACAGTGGAGACTTAAAGGAATGACACACTGTGTTCCTGATGCAGAGGTTACTTTTGATTCAAAATGGAATTTTAGCCTCCGGCTTTAGCATAGCCACCATCTCATGTTGGGGCCCGCAGATGAATTTGCAGTGGTCTTACGCAGTTCAAAGAGGCAGCCTTTCATCCAAGAGTCTCAGGGACCTCAGCAGTGTAAAAGTGCTGTCCCTTGAGTCAGTGCTAAACTGAAAGGAGAGTGGGGGGTGTGGGAGGATAGTATCTACTCCACAGTTAAAATGCCATAGATAAGAGGGAGCTCTGGTGGTGGAGTGCCTTAGTCCACCCTGACTGCTACCAGAAGGCTGGTGGTTCAAACCCACCAGCCACTCCTCAGAAGGAAGATTGGGCAATCTACTTCCACAGAGATACTGCCTCAGAAACACAAGGGGGTTTGCTATGAGTTGAATGATGGTAGTGAGTTTGGTTTTTTATTTTATTTTAAGGAGATAAGAAAGACACTAACGGTGAAAGGCAGTGAGTGTGAAGGCCCATGCCAAATCCTAATAGAAACCACACAAAACCTTAAAGTGCATGAGATTAAATTTGGGCTTTGTAGATAAACAAAGCAACTGATCCATTCTGATAAGAGTAGTATTAAATAACATTTTTACATTTTAGAGCTCTGGTAGCACAGTGCCTAAGGCACTTGACTGCTAACCAGAAGGCTGGCAGTGCAAACCCACCAGCCACTCCTCGGAAGGAAGATGGGGCAATCTACTTCCGTAGTGATACTGCCTTGGAAACCCAAGGAGGGGTGGCTATGAGACGGGTCCAACTCGATGGCACATAACAACAAAAACAACAACATTCTTATGTAAGGCATTCTGGTGGTGCAGTGGTTAAGGCACCTGGCTGTTAACCAAAAGGTGGGTGGGGGAAAGATGAGGCAGTCTGCTTCTATAAAGATTTACAGTCTTGGAAACCCTATGGGGCAGTTCCACCCAGTCCCATAGGGTCATTATGAGTCAGAATTGACTCGATGGCAGGGGTTTTTCTTGTTTTGTTTTTGATGTTAAGAATAGAATTTAGTAGATATTTTTTCTTAACCAAAAATTTGGCCATGGCCTGTACACATATGGCCAAAGGACAAGATACCAGAAATAAGTACATCAGAAAATAAACTGAGTTACAAGGTAACTACAACTCTAGCTTTCCCATATTTTTTTAGTCTAGATCCAATTCTGATGCATCTCCCACGTTTCCCTCACTTTGGTAAGAGCTCAATTTAGGATTTTTGAAATTTAGAATTCAGCATTATAAGTTAATAGATGAAATTCTTTATTTGAAGGATAGAAATAACAAAAATATGCAAAGCTAAGCCAGTTTTTAATTAGATCATACACAATAGCAATCAATGAAGCATATGGCTAATAAGATGCATGCAATATGAGCAGCTTTTCAGAGGACAGTGCAGCTCTCTATGCACCTACCAACTCTTCTACTAAAACAGTAAAGATAGAGAAAGAGACAAGAAAGAAAACAAAATACTTGCCATTGTGTTGATTCCGACCCTTGGTGACCCCATGTGTTGTCAGAGTAGAATTGTGCTCCACTGGATTTTCAACGGTTGTAATTTTTTCAGAAGAAAATGACCAGGCCTGTTTTCCAAGGTACTTCTAGGTAGATTTGAACTGCCAACTTTTCATCTAGTAGCTGCAATACAGTGAATTACTTGATATGGCCGTATTAACCCCTTACAACCTTGTAACTCTCACAAAATGATTGGAACTATGCAATAAGGTGCTTGTGGTCCACTAAGGGGCTTGGTCAGACTGCTAGTAATGCAAAAAAGGTACATGGAACCCTTGTGGGGGTGGGTCCACACAAATAAGTTTTATGGAACCTGAACAAGAGGATTAGTTTTAAAGGGACTCAATCCCAGAGACAGAGAGGGAAACCTCACAACCATCCGAAGGAGCCAAAAGTGGAGCACATCCTTTGGACCCAGGGTCCCTGCACTGAAAACCTCATAGACCCAAGAGACAGAGCTTTAACACTAAAGACAGTGGGAGAAGGTGCAAGATAGCAAGGAAAGGCAGGAAGCATGACAGAGACTAGTGGCAGAGAAATGGCAGCAGAAGACCAGCATGAGATGGCATGGTGGGCTTCCTGGCCTGCAGAGTGAGGCAGCTACAGTGGCCTGCTGACTCAACAAGAGAGTGGAGCCCCTTTGGGCCAGAGTCTTTCTGACAGAGTGGGGTGCCTCTGGGCACTTAACAGAAGAGTTAAAGTAACACTTGACTGAGCAGGGCAGAGGCCAGGCTGAAGGCTAAGAGAGGAAGTCTGTCCTCAAGGGACCTAGAGGAGCCCTGACTGGTCAAGTGGAGTTGAGAGACCTGTCCTACACTGAAGAAAGGAGAGTTTGCCAACATGCTTCCTGATCCTGATCCCAGTTTGTAACCTGTTCTTTCTCTAATAAACCCCCTAACTGTGAATATGATCTGAGTTCTGTGTGGCTATTGCAACAACTCTGTTGAACTCAGCAGAATAAAAAGTGCCATGGAGGGGACACTAGGTATCAGAGTTGGTTAAAAGGTTGGAGAGAGGAAATATGTCTGATCTTCACCTCATGGGAATGCTAACGGTGATGGCAATTCTTTCTTTCCCCTTGTGAAGTTAGACAAGGTCCATCTTGCCACACCATTTTCACAGCAGCCAAGCAGTTAACTGTTTACACCACCCATTAGATTACAAGGGGGTAAAAATCAAATAAAAGATATCCTATTCATTAAGGAAATGTAGACAAAGCCAAATAGGGAAGTGAAACTCCATAGGAATTAAGTTTTTAAAAGCCAGATTTCAAACATGTAAAAGTATCTTGGGGCTAGGATTCCACTGGGATAAAATATTTAATCTGGATCAAAATAGAATAAGGTTGAAAATTCTTGGATTATCCATGTCTATCTCTTAATTAGAAACAATAGAAGGCCCAAGACACTGGGGAGGCTCCTTTCATTGGGTACTTGCCCTCTCTGGAGGCATTTATTTATCTTCAATAGTAATATATCAAGGAATAAAATGGAAATTGCTTGAAAATGCCAAACATAAACTACTGTGAGGCATACAGCCAAATGCACTAATTTGTATTCTAATGTATTAGTATCCTAGCCATATAAACACAACTGCAACATATACTGTATGCCTTTAAAAACAGGATATATATTAAAAATAACACATATTCAGATATATCTTATTAAATATAGCCTTCCCTAAATTAACAATTTACATAACAGTGAAAACTGGCAGCTGCTCTATTTGGGAGACTAATATTTGTGCTCCTTAGGAAAATTACCTGATTTAGAATACCAATGAATGTGAGTTTAGAAATGATCCATCTTCTGTTGCATTCAATTCGAACCAGAGACCTCAACCCTGAAAGGGTACCTTCAGAAAGAGTAATAACCCTTTATTCTTATCACTATGCCTCATCCATAGATTTTTCTCTACTTCTTCAGAGTTTTGTTTTATTTCTACAGTTGATTTCTCCTTGGTTACATGGGGGTTTTCAGCAATTGAGCTCTTTAAAAACCCTTCCAGTGTCTGAGGTACCGACAAGAGGCTGCACTGACAAAAAATAAATTGTAATTATAAGGGATTACAAGATATAAACAGGAGCATAAGAAGCCAGATACAAAAGAGAACATACTGTATGAGTCCATTTATATGAATTTCTAGAAAAGGTAAAACTAGTTAATAGTGGTTGCTTAGAGCTGGGACAGAGGAGGGGGAGGGGATTGATTAAGAAGGACCACCAGAAACTTTTGGTGCCATGGAGTTGTTCTATATATTGACTGTGATAGTACCACATAGTTGTATACACTTGTGAAATTTTAAATAGTGGATACATTTTACTGTATGTAAATTATACCTCATTTAAGTTAATTTTTATAAAAAGATGTTGCAACAAAATGTGATGAACTGCAGTACAGAAAATGAACTTGCTCTGTTAACTTTCATCCAAATCACAACAAAATAAACAAATAAAAAGATGTTGAGCAACACTCTGGAACAACTAACAAAATATTATCTCACCCTAAATGTTTTCACAGAATTATATTACCTAACTGCCTCAACTCAACTTTCACCTCTGTGAAAACAGCTTCAATATGAAGAAAATGGAGAGGCTCTATCACAGAAGAATAAAAAAGTCAAACTTGAGTAACCAAGAAACCAGGCCCTGCACATTACATGTTTGAGGCAAGGAATGGAATTTAAGAGCTCTGTCGACATTTATAGACATACGTTATTTTAAGCAAAAGAAGGCAATGAAAAGTGACCGTCTCTTTTTAATTCTTAAAAATGAACAAGTTTCCAAAAAAAAAAAAAGATTATTTTAGGCCATGAGTTCTGTTTGGAATTTCCCCCAAAGAAGCTGAAACTGACAAAAATATGTATTTTCCATGGTACCATGTTTACAAATGGGAAGCCAATATGAAATGTCATTTTCTATACTGTTTGGAGGATTTCCCTTTCCATTAGCTACTCTATTGCAGGATTCATTTGGGTTGGGCAATCCTACTTCCGCAGTGATACTGCCTCGGAAACCCAAGGAGGGGTCGCTATGAGTCGGGGGAGACTCGACGGCAAACAACAACAACAACAACAGAATACGTTTCTGGGGGGAGCCCTGGTGACATAATGCCTAGGGCATTTGACTGCTAACCAGAAGGCTAGTGGTTCAAACCCACCAGCCACTCCTCGGAAGGAAGATTGGGCAATCTATTTCTACAGCGTTACTGACTTGGAAACCCAAGGAGGGGTCACTATGAGCTGGATCCAACTTGACAACAGTAAGGTTTTTTATTTTTTTTAGAATACCTTTTAAGGAACTCTGTTGGCACAGTGTCTAAGGCATTTTACTGATAACCAGAAGACTGGTGGTTCAAATACACCAGCCACTCCACAGAAGGAAGATGGGGCAATCTACTCCATAAAGATTTACCTCCTCAGAACCCAGTGGGTGTCACTATGAGTTTGAATCAACTTGAGGTGCAGTAAGTTTGGGTTTCGTTTGGTTTAGAATACCTTTTGCAGTGAAAGGGTAGTATTTTGCTATTAGGAGGTAGAATTCCATTCATCATGGGTAATGGTAGTAAATACTGGTTAAACAGAACTATGCTAACAGAAAAGAACCCTGGTTCTGCAGTGGATAAAGCATTTCTAACCAAAAGGTCAGTGGTTCAAACCCATCAGCCACTGAAGGCTGCAGCAGTATTTGCTGTTCCTCAGCAAGCAGCTTCTATATCTTATGAGAAATTGGAAGGCTTGAAAGAGAAAG